>NW_027556186.1:0-18246 GCF_003287225.1 Phascolarctos cinereus | reverse complement strand
TAAGGTTTCAGCTGCAAGTCAGAGAAGAACCCGTGGTCCTCAGGGTGCAGGGGCAAAGCAGATGGTAATGCATCATTTTAATGGCATTTCCTCTGATAAAATTATACCCATTTCTGACACTGAACCAGTGTGACAATGCCAAGAAATTGATTGATTTGGTCATTTTGACTTACTGCAGGCTGTCCACACAGTTCTTATGTTGGTAGCCATGAGTCTGGGAACTCCAGTTGAGAGTTTCCAGGAATCAGATAAGCTTGGGGAAAACAATGTTGAATTTCACTGAAACAAGAAGTTCTTATGGCTTGCTTCAGCCTGAATTAGAACCATTAGATTGTAAGCTCCCTGGGGATACAGATTGTTTTTCCTTTTTCTTAGAACAGTGCCTGGCATAGGGTAAACACTTAATAAATCCTTGTTTGTTGATTTTGATACCAGTTAAAAAATCTACCAGGCAACAAATATCATAAATCAGTACTTAAATTTTAGAGGGAGAAGGGTCCTTAGAGACCATCTAGTCCAAGCCTCTGATTTTGCACATGAGGCATTGAGGCAAGGAGTTAAATTACGCTCAACGTCACACAGGTACAGGCAGCTAGATGGTGCAGTGAATAGAGCACTGACCCTGAAATCAGGAGGAACTGAGTTCAAATCCTGCCTCAGTCCAAACACTTGACACTTACTATCTGTGTGACTCTGGGCAAGTCACTTAACTCCAATTGCCTAAAACAAACAAACAAACAAAAGTCACACAGGTAGGAAGCAGAAAAGCCAGCATTTGAAACAGGCCTTCAGACTCTATGGCCAGTACTTTCCCCTGGACAACACAACTTCCAAGACCCAAGACCAGTTCCTGCCCACCTTTATCAATAGCAAAGTCCAGTTCAAAGGTGAGACGTCCCATCTGGTCTTCATGAGTAGCTCGGCAGGCACCCACAGTTTTCCCCAGCGGAGTTTCTTCAGCGAGCATGATGTTGCCTTCTGGAGGGGTTGTTGAGTTCACCAGGGTAGGAGTCAAGACTGCTTCTTCAATGTTAAATAAACTTACTTGAAGAAAAGAATATGAGAACACCATTGGACAGAGTATATGTCTTTTCTCTTTCCTTTAGAGAAAGGGTCTGGCACTGAAAATCCTTGCCCACCAGAATAGTTTTATCAGCAATTTGGTAATGACATGGAGCATGGGTAGGTTCCTTGTGGGGCAGAGAAGGCTAGAGATGCATCTTGACAACTCCAGCCAATGAATCAAAGGGCATATTGCCCTGGCAATGCATTCAGCATATATGACATCCTTCTAGTATAATATCAAAAGCTTTTTCTCTTTAAAGATCTTTTGCTTTCAGTAAAATCCTTTTTATTTGGGGATTTTATATCCTAGATGTTTTTCCCACCTCTGAGCAAAAAAAAAAATTTAATCAATTTTTTTTGTTATAGTTTATGTTTATTTCCTCCCCACCCACTGCCACCAAAGGCTTTAGAATGCAACAATTTTAATAATGAATTTCATCTGATTCCATACTTAATTGTCAAGGCTGAAGTAAAATTACATATTTATTTCCTTACCTGCAGGTGAGAAAAGGGGCCTTATTGTTTACATTGATGAGGAAGACCTTTATGTTTCCCATGACGAAAAGTCCTCCCAGGTCAGCCACTTTAATAACCAGTGAAAAGCTAAACAAGCAAACACACAAAAGCAATAGGAAAGAGCATTTGGGAATGCAGGCATGCTCTCGTCTGGGTCTGCACACAAGACTGGTCCAGCTGTTTGGGCCAAATTCACCAGTCAACTGCATTGATCAAATCCATCAAAAACTTGCCCAAACACATGGCTTATACCACGTTTGAACTGACAACATTCTATGTAGTCAAATCAGTTGAGCATAGTGGAGTACCAGGGCTTTAACTATCAAGGTACAAGTGAAACATGGCCCCACAGTGCCATCATGCAGTACCTTTCTTACTGGTCTGCCTCAATGAATCTGCAGAATATCTAACCCCAGGGGTAACATACCCACACTCCTGTCTCGATAGTATACCTCTCCCAAGTCCCCTGTTCTCTTAAGCCCACATTATGTGAGGGCACAATTCACAGGTGATTGTCTCCTCTTCTCCTGGCACAGATATACCTCTATGGCCTCCAAGGTCCCTTCCAAGTTGAAATTTACAATCCTTTGACCTGTAAAATGGGGAGTTTAATAGAATGTTATTTTAGGTGCCTTTCCACTATAAGTCCCATGAGGCAGAGGCAGCTGGGTGGTTCAGTGGATAGAGCACTCATCTGGAATCAGGAAGACCTGAATTCAAACATGGCCTCAGACACTTATTAGCTGTGCAAGTCACTTGCACCTCTGTTTGCCTCAGTTTCCTTAACTATAAAATGGGAATAATAATAATAATAGCACATACCTCCCAGTGTTGTTGTGAGGACAAAATGAAATAATGATTGAAAAGTGCTCAGCACAGTGCCTGACACAGAGTAGGCACTCTATAAATGATTATTTCCTTCTTTCTCAATCATGACTTTTCACAGGTTCATAGGCTTATATCAAGAACCTCAGAGATTACTAACCCAACTCTCTTATCTTGCAGTGAGGAAATAAGGACCAGAAACAAGGCAACTTGACTAATATCACATAGAGAATAAGTGGCATGCAGGGTCATAATTAGAACCCAGGTCCTTTGATTCAAAATCCAACTGTCTTGTTCAATGCCCTCATATGACAGCTAAAAAACACTGAGGCTCAGAGAGATAGTGAGTCACAGAGCCAGGATTTGAACCTGGGTCATCTGAAGCCAAATCCAGCTCCCATGCCACCAGCCCACACTATTTCCTACTGGGACACTAAGCCAGGTATTTTTTTTAGAATCAGTCTTCTAGCCATTAATCCTCCAAGCTCAGACCTTTCAATATCAAAAACTGATTGACAAGAGCAAAGGATTTTGCTTCAGAAACTCTTCTGAATAGGGTGACGATTAAGGAGAGAGATCCAAAGGGTAGGATGATTAATGGGATTCCATTTCAGCAGAGCTGGTTATAGATTTGGAGGAGGAGAGCGCAGGCTATGGGGAAGCTGGATGTTTCCTAATAGAAGATTACTGTTTGGCTCATTAATGAGGAACTATGCATAGATGATACTGCTGATTGTTATTGGCCTCTCCCCTCAACTCCCAGGTGCACGTTTGGTGGCTAGGCTGTTTCCCAGGAAACAGGATTCTATCTACGAGGGCCAAGGAAAGAGACAAGCTCAGCAGTTATCTGGATAATCATATTGATTTAGACAGCAGATCTGGATAATTTGGAGCAAAAGAAACAAAAGAAACAAAAGAACAAAATCCTTGCTTATTTCTATAGGGGCAAAATGATCTCAACCACCCACCTCCTAATAGAAGGGGAATGGACACGAGGTACAGAATGGCACTTTTTGGGACAAGGCAAATGTTTGGATTAGCTTGACTCTACCGATTTGTTACAATGATTGTGTCTTCTTTTTTTGTTTGGGGTGGGGTAAAGGGGGTATGTTGAGAGGGCCACCAAAAAAAAAAAAAAAAGGAAAGAGGGTCATTGAAGTATTTAAAAGCACATGGATGTGCACATACTCATGAGAACTAAAGGAAGCAGAAAAGTAAGCAAAAGTAAAGGAAAACAACTTTGAATATGACATGTTGGATTCAAATCAATGAGCATTTATTATATCCTTTTAACAAGCTATACACACAGGAGATTTGTGTTTTCACATTTAATCGTTTTCTGTCCATATACTTTATATATGGAAATATTATTTTTTGGGGGGAGGAATTCATTAAACCCAGACTTTTTTTTAAATTTAAATAAGGAAAAATGTAATTAATTGCATAGACAGTATCTAGATATTGCTGTTGTTCAGTATATGACTCTTTATTAACCAGTGAGCCATACTGTCTAGAGGGTTTTTCTTGGCAGAGGTATTGAGAGTGGTTTGCAATTTCCCTTTCCAGTGGACTAAGGCAAATAGACATTAAGTGACTTGCCCAGGGTCCCACAAATAGTGTTCCAACTTGGGTCCTCCTGACGCCAGCCCCAGAACTCTATCCACTGAGCCACCTAGCTGCCTAATAGCTAGCCAATTACACTCTAACTTAAACCCAAAGTACTCCAATAATTCAGCCCAGAATGATGTTTTTTTACTCAAGATTGTTTAGAAAAAGACATCGTTCTGCAGGATTTCACAAGTTTTCCCAAAATAAAATGATTACTAAGAAATGACATTTGTATAACCTTTAAAGTTCTCAAAGCTTTTTTACATATTATCTTGCTTAAGCCTCAAACCAAGTCCCTGAGGTAGATGCTGTAATTATTCACTTCTGGGATGTATGTTTCTTGAAGGCAGGGACTCTGCATTTCTATGTATTGTATGTATGTAGCACATAGTAAAGCACTAAATAAATGCTTATTGATTAGTTAATTACCAGAGGTTCTTTATCTCTAAGGTTGCTCTGCTGCCTTAGGAAAGTCAATTAACCCTCCTAGGGCCTCAGTTATCATCTCTCCTGTAAAATGGGAGGTTTCATTAAATGATCTCTGAGATTCCTTCTAGTACCAAATCCATGATCTCCAGCTTATAGTTGAGTCTCCAATAGATCTAGTGACTTGCCTAGGGTCGCACAATTTGTAATATCAGAAGTGGAATTTTAACTCAGTTCTTCCTGACTCTAAAGTCCAACTTCCTTCCCATGGCACCATGCACACTGAGGCACCTCTGGCCAGATTCTGACAAATGTAAATTCATGGTAAAAATTGTTTTTATCTAATAAGACTAAAAATTATCAATTAGAAAAACATAATGAACCAGCTAATGAATAAGAGCCAGTTATAATCCTCCAACTACACTTCATCTAGCTCAATGAAGACCGAGTATTTTATTGAAGGGATAGGAAGGTCCTAATGAGCCATTCCAATATTTTCATCAGAAGCCAAACAATGGGGATGCCATTGCTGCTGCTATCTCCCTGGAAGGGATGAATTAACAAGAGTAAATGAAGCAACACCGAAATTTCTCTACCCCTACTTAAAGGTTCAGTGATCCTAGAACCTATTAAAGCCCCAAAGTCAAAGAAAGAAGGAAAAAATAATGAGCACTCTGTTGATCTTTATTGGGAATTCTGCATGAACAATTAGCAAAAGAATTGTGGATTCAAATTTTACAAATGGGTAATTCAATCATTCAGTGCAATAAGCTCCAATTTCTCAGAACCTAAGGAAGGGAAAGGGTCTCACTTGGATTTGTATAAAGAAAGATCAATTTTTAAAAAATAAGTTGTTATTAGTGAACTTTTTTGCCATTAGTTCATGCATTTTTAAATTATAATGCTTTATTTCAACCTGAACTTCTTATTTTATTGGTGGAGATAGAGCCAAGTGGAGAAATTCCTTCTACCAATGCAAACTGGCAACTTTACTGCAACTTACAATCGTAGACAACTGAAATGATTATAATTTTGAAACAAACATATGATTCTTACTGTCCAAAAAAAAGTCAAGGGATAAACAAGGAAAAGAAGGAATGAAGGAAGAAAGAAAGGAAGGAAAGAAAAAAGGAAGGGAGGAAGGAAAAAAGAAAGGGAAAAAGGAAAAAAGGAAGGAATGAAGGGGAAAGAGAAATTATATTAGCATTTCACAAATATTATATCATTTTATCCTCATAACAATGTTATTATTGTCTCCATTTTATAGTTGAGGAAACTGAGGCAGACTGAAGTTAAGTTGACTTGCCCAGGGTCACACAATTAGTAAATGGTTGAGGTGAAATTTGAACTCAGATCTTCCAGACTCCAGACCCAGCACTCTATTCACTGGGCCACCTAGCTGCCTCTCTATAAGATACTATTTATAATCCTCTAAACAATACACAAGAAGAGCAAAGATGAGGTGGAACTCTTCCCCCATGGATGATTCTCAGGGGACTTGGGCAAAAGCTCTGAACCTGGAAGCCAGAAAGACCTGAGTTCAAATCCTGCCTCAGACACTTAGTAGGTATGTAAAGCACTGAACTTCCAAAATGAGGGGGTTGCCTTTGATTACTTCCAAGAACTTTTGGAGCTCCAAATCTATGATTCTATAAGAGTGGCACAGGATGGGTAAGCATGGATATATTGCAATTTGCACTGTTGGCAGGAATATACCTGCTGATGAGAGTGAGAATTCATCGAACTATAGCAGTAAACACAAAATGAAAATAAAGGATTTTGATCATCCATTTTCATTTTTCTCTGGGTTTTCTTTGTAGTTGAGAATATGGGTAACATCTTTTGGTTAAGAAGCAAATACCACTGTAAATTAAGGAATTTTGTAGCAAAAAATAGATAAAAAGGCCTGTTTGGTGCCTTGAGGCCCAAACCCATTCTTCCTGTTTGCACAAAAGTCTCTGCTAAGGCCTGGATGCTAAGGCTGTTAACATGCAGGTAAGGTGAGCAAGGAATGTGACATCCTCAACTGGCCAAGGTTGTGAAATCTCAGCTCAGGCTCACTACAGATTGGGTTTGAATGGTTATCGCTACATTATCATTTTCTGTAAAGTACCCCGAGACCTAGAAAGCTCCTAAAAATCAACATTAAATAAGAATAATAACAGTGGGCAATGCTTCCCCATTTGGCATTTGCGATTCTACAGAGAAAACTTGAAGATATTGGTCTGGTAAATTTTAAGGTTCATTGGACTATAATGGAATGTTTCTGTCCATAGCCATTCTTACAAAACAAGACTCCATTCTCTATCCATTGAGGAATGGAAAAAGAAATGCTTACACTCTCCCCGGCCCATGGACTTCCATGGAGATTGGGGAAAGAGCACATCCAGCCTTCATTCTATGCACTGCTGTGGTGGGGACTGAGTTCTAAATGGGATAGATGAAGCTAAGGTGGGAAAATAAATTTAATCATATATTTAGAGTTAGGGGAGACAGCAGAGACTATCTAGTGCTGCTCATTCAAGTTACAAATGAGGAAACTGAAGGTTAGAGGTTCTAAATGACTTGCTCAATATCACAGAATAGATTGGTTACAAAGGTCACCTATATGTTGTATCTCCCTCCCTCCCACTCCCATACACAAATGAACTGTGGAGGACAGGGACTATTTTGTTTTATTTTGTTTTGTTTTGTTTTGTGTCTTAGGATCTCTAGAACTCAATCATAGTCCTTTGCACAGAGAAAGTGCTTAGTAAATGTTTATTGAATTGAATCGTCAGGATTTGAACCCAAGCCTTTGATTCCATATCCAACATGTTTTTACTGCACTTTCTACAAAAGTCAGCAGTAGCAAGAATACAGGCAGTCAAATAATGACTTTATTCTCAATATCCCCTATTGGTATTAAAAGCATCGATAGAATGGGAGTGAAGCAAGGGATCATGGGAAAAGTACAGAAAAGGGAAATTTCCACAAAAGGAAACAACATTTAGACTGGACAAAATCTGTCTACATTCTTTACCTTTTGGGTCCTCTGTTGAAGTCAAAAGTCATTGTTGTAGATATGGTTCCAATGCTGTCTATGGCGAATCCTTCATCCTCTGGGAAAATGAAGTACTATTGGGTGATAAATAGTCAAGTCAAGTCAATAAACATTTATTAAGCACCTGCTATATGCCAGACATTATGAAAAGTGCTGCAGTTACAAGGAAAGGAAGAAGAAAGTCCCTGACCTCAAAGAACTTGTAGTCATTTGGGAGGAGATAGCACACAAACAACTACAAAGATATAAATAGGGCAAATCTTGGAAAGAAGGCAACTACCAGTAAGGGGAGCCAGGAAAGGTCCTATGAAAGAGAATTTTAGCTGAGACTTAAGGAAGCCAGGGAAGCCAGGAGGTGGACATGAGGAGGAAGAGCATTTCAGGCATGGGGGAACAGCTGGGGAAAATGCCCAGAGTTAAGAGATGACACGTCTCATGTGAGGAACAGCCAGGAGGCCCACGTCACTGGATTGTACAGTAAGTTGTTAGAAGAGAGGTGTGAGAAGCCTGGGAAGATAGGAAGAATTTAGGTTATGAAAGGCTATTAAAAGCTGAACAAAGTTGGCTAACCTGATGGAAAAGGAAAATGGCAAATGCTGAAGGGGATATGGAAAATAGGGACACTAGGGGCAGCTAGGTGGTGCAGTGGATAGAGCACCGGCCCTGGATTCAGGAGGACCTGAGTTCAAATCTGGCCTCAGACACATAACACTTACTAGCTGTGTGACCCTGGACAAGTCACTTAATCCCATTGCCTAGCCCAAAAAAGAAAAAAAAAATAGAGACACTAATGCTCTGTTGGTGAAGTTCTGAACTGGTCCAACCATTCTGGAGAACAATTTGGAACTATGCCCAAGGGATCCAGTAATATTACTACTAGGTCTTTATCCCAAAGAGGTCAAAGGAAAAGGACCCATATGGACAAAAATATTTGTTAACAGCTCTTTTTGTGGTAGCAAAGAACTGGAAATTGAAGGGATGCCCATCAACTGAGGAAGGCTGAACAAATTGTAGTATATGATGGTGATGGAATATTATTGTGCTAGAAGAAATGATGAGCAAACACTTTCAAAAAAAAAAAACCAGGGAAAATTTTTAGGAACTGATGCAAAGCAAAATGTGTGGAACTAGAAGTGCATCGTAACAGTAACATTGTAACAATCAGCAACTGTGAAAGACTCAGCTACTCTGATCAATACAATGATCCATGACAATTCCAAGGAACTTATGATGAAATACTACCTACCTCCAGAGAGAGAACTGATGAACTCTAAGGGGAGATTGAAGCATATTCTTTCACTTTATTTTTCTTGGCTCTTTTTTTTTTAACAATATGGCTAATGTGGAAACACGTTTTTAATGACTTCATATGTATAATATTTCTTGTTTTCTTAATCAAGAGGGGAGGGGCAGGAAGGAGAATTTGGAACTGAAAATGAATTATTTTAAAAAATAAATTTTAAATATAATTGGGAAATGTATAACAAAATAAATTAAAAAATATAATACATTTTTAAAAGCCAAACAGAGGTTTTTATATTTGATGCTAGAGGAGATAGGAAGCCACTGGAGTTTACTGAATAGGGGAGTAACATAATCAGACCTGTACTTTCAAAAGATTGATTTGGTAGCTGGGTAGAGAATGGACTTGAGACAGGGAGGCCAACCAGTCCGCTATTATAATAGTCCAGGCATGAGGTCATAAGGGACTGTACCAATGTGGTGGCAAAGTCAGAGAAGAGAGGGCATAAGCAACAGATGTCATCTAAGCAAAATCAACAGGGTTTGCAATGCAGTGGATATGAGTGGAGGATGAGAGAGAGGGAGGAGTCAAGGATTACACCTAGGTTGCAAGCTTGATTGACTGGGAGGATGGCAGTGCCCTTAACAGTAATAGGAGGGCAGCTAAGTGGAGCAGTGAACAGAGCACCAGCCCTGAAATCAGGAGGACTTGAGTTCAAAACCTGCCTCAGACACTTGACACTGTGACCCTGGGCAAGTCACTTAACCCCATTGCCTAGCCAAAAAAAACAAAAACAGTAATAGGGAAGTTAAGAAGAGGGGAGGGTTTATGAATCCACTTATGGACATGTTAAGTTCAAGATATCCAAGGCACATTCAGTTCAATATATCCAACAAGAAGTTAAATAAGGAAGAAATCAAGCACCACAGGTATTACCAAACATCCTCTGATGTAGATTACAGTCCCTCAAAGATAGGACAATCCCCAAGCTATATAGCATATTTTTACCTCTTTCCTTCCCTAGAGGTCTCCAGGCAGTGACTTGATAACCACTTATTATATCTACTGCAGAGGGAATTCTTGTTCAAGTATAAAGGTTGGACAACATGGCATCTGGTGTGTCTTCCAACTCGAAGACTATGTGAGTCCATTTCCCCAAAACCTAACACAGAGCTAAACTAAATACACACTCAAAAACTGTTTGTTTGTTCACCATGGAGATGATTGGATGGAAGCGTGACAGAGTAGAAAGAAAGCTGGCCTCGAAGTCACAAAAACCTGGGTTCAAGTACTGGATTGTGATCCTGGGAAAACATAACTTCTTAAGATCCCCAAGCAACCCTCTGGGCTCCTTATGCTGCAAAGCAGGTGCTGCTTTGGTGAAGGGAGGCCTTCATGGACAGCTCCCTGTACCAATGAATTCACAAGTCTAGTCCAAGGAAAGATAGATATGCAGTTAACAAAACACCATGTCAAGATTATTAGAAAGAGCAAGTTCTTCACTAGCCTCAAAGTATTATCTAAACATCAGCTGCTTTCTAGTCTGAATAAAGTACAAATAAAGTTAAACATAGCAAGTGGAATGCTAAATTCTTGACACCCAGGCAAAGGCCAGATCTACACGCAAATTATGAATACTGCAATCATAAATTTAGGTCATCTGGCCCAACCCTATTGTCTTATAAACAAGGAAACTGAGGCCTGAATTTCCCAAGGTCATACAGGTAGTAGGTACCAGAGCTGGAATTTGAACCCAGGTCCTCTGACACAAATTCTGCTACTTCATTCTACCCCTCAATGATGTCCACACCCAATTAATTTGTATGTTTTTTGTAGTTTGGAGATTAAAAAAATAGGCAATCCACCTATCATAAGATTATACACAATGAGTCAAAAAAAGACATTAGAGATCATTGAGTACAACCCCCTTTTTTACAGATGGGGAAATGGAGGCAAAGAGAAGTGTAGTTATTTGCCCAAGGTCACACAGATTCTAAGTGGCAGGGCCAAAATTTGAACCCAGTGCCTATGTTCCAAATCTCTTTCTGCTGCACACATCTATGCATGATATATGAGAGAATCTTTTCCATCATTCAGCTATGATGGAGGAGAATTTAAGTGAGCAGACCAGCATTAGGGCAAGGTGTGGAGGACAGAACAGGAAATCAAGGAAAGCTAATGATCTCGCCTGTGGATTCAGATTCTCTTCAATCCAGCCAGGACCAAGCAAACCACTTAGCTGAGAAGAGCACATGGATAAGGGGACACCTCGATCTCATTCCTTCACAAGCATTCATCTTTCTCTCTGGAAAACTCCTTCCTACTGAGGCTCAATACTATGGCTTCAGTCCAAAAGGAAATTTGCCCCTTGTACAGCTGTCAGAGCTGTAGACAGAACTATGGTCCTGGAGTCAGGACATTGTTGTTCAATAAGAACGACTCTTCATAACCCATTTGGGGTCTTCTTGGCAGATCAGATAATGGAGTGGCTTGCCATTCATTTCCTTCTCCAGCTCATTTTACAGATAAGGAAACTGAGGCAAACAGCACTAAGTGACTTCCCAGTTTCACACAGCTAGTATCTGAGGCCAGATTTGAACTTAGGTCTTCCTGACTCAGGGCACCACCTAGCTACACAATTAATCAATTTATGGATCCATAATTCCATTTAAATTAATGAAATTTTAATTCATGCAGTTCTTTTCCAGATATCCATAGAAGTTATACAGAACTGACATCCAGCCTGCAGGAAAGGAGCAAATGCTAAATAGGTTTCTGATGATGAATTTTACCTCAAAGAAAACAAGTTCTTAAAACTGCCTATTCCTATACTCCTTTTTATCATTTTAAATGAAAACTTCTAAGTCTAATGGAGAAACTTCCAAACTAGTCAAATGATTATGAAAGAAGTCTTCCAGACTGTATTGTTATATTGTATTATAATTATACTATATTTGTCATAATATTATATATATTATATATAATAATATAGTATATAGTATATTATACATAATATATAGTATGTAATATATACTATATTATATGTAATAATATATAATATACTATAGTATAACCAATGTTATACTATAACAGTTTATTTTTTTAATATTGTTGTAAAAGATGATATTGATGACATAAAACAAATATAGATGTAGAGGTGAATGTACCTGCACAATGATCTCTGATTTGCCATGTAAAAGGTCTTAGATTAATCATCATCACATCAGTCTCAAAAGTCCATGGCACAGTAGATTTATTGAATATAGCACCACCTAATTCCTATCCGCCTAGCCCACACTCCACAGGTATGGATCACCGAAAAATAACTTGTGTAGATTACATAATGGAAGTCTCTTTGGACCGTGGGCATAGTCCTATTATGTTGTATATCTACAGTTATTGAGACTCCGTGTGCTTGAGTCAGGATTGCAACATTGGTTTCTTTGGGTCAGAGTATAACTGCAAACTCTAACAACAATTATGTGAAAGACTTTAAGTGTGGCATGATAATATCAATCTCTTGTATTTCAATTGGACATGCTGATTTATAATAACTTGTAAAATTTCATTGACTTATTTTTATGGTTCTTTTCCAGATCATCTTGATCAAATAATCTTAACAAATAATATTAACACTGTCAAGATTAAGTGTTTCCTACAGGAAGAGAGGCAGAATTTTGATGATTCTTCTAAAGGATTGTGCAGCTATGGTTTAAAATTTGGCCTCTCAGATTCTATTGTCCAGCATGTAAGTTTTTTTTTTCATTATTGAGTCTAAATTCAGATGTCATCTGCCCTGGTTTTAAAGTTGTTTAACTTTGTAATTATTCTTTTCACCAATAATTTCTCAAGGAACTACCTCAGTCAGGTTTCCCAAAAGCCCTTCAAATTGATTCATTTTGGCCACTTTCGTACAATGCCAATCTTATGTTTGTACTGAGAGGGAAATGGAGTTCCAGTTTGGTACACTGAAATAATTTCATTTCATATGACTAACTTAAAATGCTTTCTTTCTGGAAAGAATTTCCTAGTAATAATAAATAATTGAATATTTTCCCTTTTGTCCCTTTGATATTGGAAAAATAGATAGTCTTAAAAGGTACCTTTTAGAGGTAGGCCATTTCTACTGGTGGGAAATAAAGAATGCTTAATTAGAAAAAAAAAGATTGATGTCTAGCCATTCTGCAGTACAAAAGAGTCTGACCTTAATAAACAATAATAACATGAAACTCTGTCACAAACAAAGCTATAATAAGGGTGGGACCTGGGTTTGCCCCAGGGCTCCAAATTTAGAAAGCACTGATCACATATGCTGCTCTTTAGTAGATAGAAACAACAGTCAACACTTAATGAGAATAATTTGTTAAAATGATAGTTACTAGATCACCAAACATTGCTATAAATTCACTCACTGCCATTTACTTTTCCTACTAATGGATTCCCATATGTGTCCTTGGGGTCTCTGTCACATCAAGCACGTGAGTGGTATCCCAACTCCCTTGTGATACTTGTCCCAGGCATAGCTTGTGGTATTCGTAATTGCAGCTCTGTATGACAGAGAGGAAGAGAGAGACAGAGACAGAGATAGAGATAGAGACAAAGATAGAGACAGAGACAGACAGAAAGATAGAGACAGAGAGAGGGGCAGAGACAGAGAGAGACAGAGAAAGAGAGAAGTACCTTTTGTAAGGTCCCAGACACAGACATCCCTATGTATGTTTCTAACTACTAAAGGAATTGCTACAAAAAATTAGATGTTTCTCCATGGTTGGGGCAATGTAGAAGGCAGCATAGTGTCTAGGAAACAACATGGTGTCAGAAGCCCTTGGTTGAAATCCCACCTTGTAGCTATGTGACAGTAAACAAGTCATGTCACCTTTGAGCTTTATTTTTTCCTCACCTGAAAAGGGGGAGAGGGGGATGGCGCAGGGAGAAAAGGAGATAAAATTACCTGCACTACCTCCCTCACAGAGTTATTGTGGGGAAAGCACACTGGAAATTGTAAAGGGCTACAGAAATGTGAGTTTTTATTTTATCAGCTAAATACTTGGGAACTGTTTAGCAGTTCATAAAATAAGGTCTTCCTTTTTTTTAACCTCTTCCAATTGATGGTGGTAGTACTCAATGGCAATGAAATTATACATCTATAGCATAGAGAGTCTTGTTGCTTAGCAACCAGAAAGTAGCTGGGAAAGCAATAAAAAGCCAGCTCAATGAATTATCGATGGGGTAAGAGGCCAACACAAGTAGACAGAAATGAACTCATGCCTGTGCCAGTCGACTTACATTCATTCTTCAGGCTGAAATATCTACAAAAGCTAATGAGCCCAACACATAGTTAATATTAGCCTTTTATCAGAAGCCTAAGGACTGAAGAGATAACACTGAAAGCCACTAGGATACTCTCCTTGGGGTATATGCAAAAGTAAAAAGTGATCGGTGAGCTTATCCTCTAGTGAGATCCCTGCCACCATTTGTGTGGGGTCAAAATTAGGTTCCATTGCAGTCCCTTATTTGAGCTACTCATCAAGAATTATTTGCTATCTAGGAACTTGGGGGATTTAAAAGTGCCAAAGCCTAGCCTTCAGGCTAAATACAAGTGATAAAAGTTAAGACCACCCTGCAACATCACACTAGCTTGGTGTTCTCCAGAGAGCAATTGTAGAGATCCAACTTCAGCCTTTATGGCTCAAGACAAGGGGTGGAGTGAGAACAGTTTCCTAGGAGGGAACTTTGCAAACCCAATCACTTGCATAGTGTCTTTCTTGCATAGATCATTCAGATATTCCAATATATTCATGATCTCTAAAATGAGGATATTCCTTCCAACCATGCAGATCCTGACCTAACCAGGCTTGCTCATCCCATGCAGCTCTTGACCATGTCATCCCCCAAGTTCACCCCTGGAGGTCCACCTGAAATCCTGGGGGAAAGGAGGAAGCTTCTTCACTTCCTCTTGACAGCCAAAGAATATCAATGGAGCACTCAGGTTATCCATCAGTTAGCCCTCACTGTTGTCACTCAATCAGCACATTTTCTTTTTCACTCCTATGTTTCTTTCATGACATCCTTAATTCTGGCTGTTTTTCATAATACCTGGCTTGTTGTATATTACATTATATTTGTTCCCACTATGTGCTTCTCCATCATCCCTTAACATCACGAAGAGTGTTCTGCTTCTAGAATGACTAACAGAGTGCGGAAAAGGAGGCAGAGTATTCCTTACACAAAATAGGCATTTGTTAAGAGCAATATAGATTGAATTACAAAATTCCTGCAGTGTGGTATGATGGATAGAGCACTAGACTGGGAGTGAGGAAGTGTTGCTCAGTCTTTTCAGACTCTTCATGACCCCCATTTGGGATTTTCTTTTGCAAAGATACTGGAGTGGCTTTCCATTTCCTTCTCCTGTTTATTTTACAGATGAGGAAATTGAGCCAAACCAGGTTAAGTGACTTGCTCAGGGTCACACAGCTAGTGTCTGTGGACAGATTTGAACTCATGAAGATGAATCATCCTGACTCCAGGCCCAGTGCTCGATTCGCTACAGTGCCACCTAGCGGCCCATGGGTAGAGATAAACAATCCTTAACTCTTAGGAAGTATGCTGGGCATAAGTAACTTGTTCAGGTCTCATGGTCAAGTGTAAATTGGAAATAGAATGTGAACTCATATCTGTCTTGCCTCAAAGGCCTGCCTTCCAACTGCTAGGCCAGGCTGCTTACATGGTCAAAACCTACATTATCCAGCTACGCAGAAACAGCTCCAAACTGGAAATAAGAGGGGGGGTTTTTTTAAGTTTTTTAAGTGCCCCTGGTTACCAAAGAAGATGCTCTGAGTAATAATTATATAGAAACAAGTGAGTGAATCCAGAGATTACACTCAGCCTTCAACGGGTCATTTCATTAATGAGAAGGCAAGGAGTCTCCCTACTGCCTGGAAAGTACAGAGAAGAGAAAGGAGAAAGAAAAGCTGAAGGAGCAGGTGGGAAGCATAGAACGAGTCACAGGCCATGACAAGATGAGAGAACTCCAGCCCTCTTACCAGAGAAGAGGGAAGAAGGATGGCGAGAGGTGGCCTTCCAGCCAGTCAGGGTTAAAAGGAGGGAAGAAGAGGGAGTGCCAAGCTGCTCCCCCCATGACCCTCCATCTCCATCTCTGGGCCTTCTCCCTCGCCATTCCACAGCTGGAAGGCTCCCTCCTCACCTTAGCTCCTGGCTACCCTGGCTTCCTCCAAGGCTCCAATCCTCCCTTCTGCAGGAGGCCCAGCCTCATTTGCCTCACTTCTGGTGCCTTCCCTCTGGGACTGTCTCACATTTACGCTGCATGTGCTTCCTAGGTACACACACTAGGTATATGTCATAACTCTCATTAGAATGTGCTCTTCGAGGGCAGCGACTGCCTTTTACCTTTCTTTGTTTCCCCAGGGGGTTAAAAGGGACGATGTTATCATCTTAAAATTGCTCAGATTCTTTCAGCATGAATCCTGTCTGTGGATGCCCGCGACACCCAGAAAAAAGCCTGGTCAGTTGTTCCAGACAACCATGCCTCAAGTAACAGTTTTGTCTTTGTTTCCTTGGGCTCTAACAAAGAGTAGGAGCTTAATGAATGCTTATTGAATTGAGTGAAACAAGGCATGGTGACACACCCTCATGATCCCTGTTACTGGGGAAAGTTAATGCTGGTGGACAGTTTGAATTTGGAAGTCCTGAGGTGCAAGACAGCTAAAGCTGATTAAGTGTCCACCCTAAGGCTGGTACCAGCAGGATGAATTCCCAGGAATGGGGTCCACCAGGATGCACAAGGAGGGGCAAAGCAGCCCAAATCAGAAGTAGAACAGGTTAGAACTTCTGATCAGCAGTGGGGTCAGGTCAATGGGCGGCAACTGCATTTCCAGCATGGGGAGGTGGGCAGTGGAGGGCAGAGGCAGAGAGACAGACACAAACACAGAGACAGAGATACAGAGACACAGAAAGAGAAGAAGCAGAGGAAGACGAGGAGGAAGGAAGGAAGGAAGAAGGAAGGAAGGAAGGAAGGAAGGAAGAAGGAAGGAAGGAAGGAAGGAAGAGGAAGGGAGGAAGGGAAGGAGGGAGGAGGAAGGGAGGAAGGAAGGAAGGAAGGGAGGAAGGGAGGAGGGAGGAAGGAGGGAGGGAGGAGGGAGGGAGGAAGGAAGGAAGGGAGGAAGGAGGGAAGGGAGGAGGAGGGAGAGGAAGGAAGGAAGGAGGAAGGGAGGAAGGAGGAAGGAGGAAGGAGGAGGGAGGGAGGGAGGAAGGAAGGAAGGGAGGAAGGGAGGAAGGGAGGGAGGGAGGAAGGGAGGGAGGGAGGAAGGAGGAAGGGAGGGAGGGAGGGAGGAAGGAAGGGAGGGAGGGAGGAGTGGAAGGAGTATCCTTTGCCACCTGACAGCATGGCATTAAATATGCCCAAATATGGGCCATGAACAGGACAGAGTTTAGGATGCATACGCTGAGGTATATTTCACAACCATCACTAGTTTCTTACATGAGAGGTACAGTCCATTCCTGTGTAGAGTTTTAAGACTTTGTCTACATGGCAATTTCCCAGAACAAACTGTATTCAAAATTCCTTTTGTCATGGCAGAAATTACCAGTTTGAAACAAATATTTTGGTGAAACATTATGGGGGACAGAACCATTTATCACATTTAGAAACCAGTCATCTCCCTTGTACTTACAATTTAATAGCTTCCCATAATATCTCTGTAACACTACTATCAGAAATCAGATACAATCAGGTGCAATTTGGGGTAGGGGGTATCTCTCACAAAATCACTAGCTCACATCGTTACCAACATAAACACTGAGAACTTATTTGGATGATTTTGCTGTCTCCCCAAAAAGCCTTCAACTCCATTGTAAATACTCATTAAATAATAAATACATTGTAAATACACTGAAAAGGATATTGAACAAAAAAAAATTACAAACAGAAATACAGAAAGTACTTGTGCTCAAACCTATAAAGTCAAGAAAACTTTCTATTCTCCTTGCCACAGGGACCTCCAGAGTCCTTCTAACTATTAGAGTGTAAGCTCCTTGAGGGCAGGAAGTATCTTTCGCTTTTTTTTTTTGTATCCCTAGAGCTTAGCACAGAGCCTGGCACATAGCAGCTGCTTAATAAATGTTGATTGATTTATTTATTGATATGATAATTTCTTATAGCATTATCCTGTAAAAGTCTATACTTAATTTAAACATTTATGTGTGGGACAGGCATGGTATAGTATATAGAGGGCTTGGAGTCCAAAAGATCTAAATTTGAATTTCTCTCTTTACACTTGCTAGCTGAGTGATTTTTGGCAAGTAATTTATTGCCTCTGAACTCCTGTTTCCTCATGTATAACATGGAATTAGCAATACCTATACTATCTACCTCACAAGCATGTTGAGAGACCACTAGGTGACATAGTAGACAGAGCCCTGAACTCAAGTCAGGAAGATCTGAATTCAAATGTGACCTCAAACATTTATAGCTGAGTCACCTTCAGCCATGTTGTCAAATGCT
>NW_027556185.1:0-18272 GCF_003287225.1 Phascolarctos cinereus | reverse complement strand
TTGTATGGTTGAGATTTTCCCAGCACCTGCTAACATTCCTCGTATTCTTTCTTTTGCAGTTTGTAAAGACAGGGAACTTAACGCAGGACATCCAACTGCTAAAAGGTATCTCTTTGTTTCAAAGAGAAAAGTGGAAGAATAACTGCAACGTTCTCTAAGCAATTCGTTCCAGGCACGACGCGGCTATATAGAACCAGCGTTGTATGGTTGAGGTTTTCTCAGCACTTGCTAACATTCCTCGTATTCTTTCTTTGCAGTTTGTAAAGACAGGGATCCTTAACGCAGGACATCCAACTGCTAAAAGGTATCTCTTTGTTTCAAAGAAAAAGTGGAAGGATAAACTGCAACGTTCTCTAAAGCAATTCGCTCAGGCACGACGCGGCTATACAGATCCAGCGTTGTATGGTTGAGATTTTCTCAGCACTTTCTAACATTCCTCGTATTTTCTTTTGCAGTTTGTAAAGAGAGGGAAAGCTTAACGCAGGACATCTAACATGTAAAGATACCTCTTGTTTCAAAGAGAAAAGTGGAAGGATAACTCCAACGTTCTCTAAGCAATTCGGTCCAGAGTACACATCTATACAGAAGCATCGTTCATGTTGGTTGAGATATTCTCAGCACCTGCTAACATTCCTCGTACTCATTTCTTTTGCACTTTTGTAAAGACAGGGAACCTTAAGCAGGAGCGACGAACTGCTAAAGATATCTCTTTGTTTCAGAGATAAAAGTGGAAGGATAACTGCAACGTTCTCTAAGCAATTCGGTTCAGGCACGACACGGCTACAGAGAACCAGCGTTGTATGGTTGAGATTTTCCCAGCACCTGCTAACATTCCTCGTATTCTTGTTTTGAAGTTCTAAAGACAGGGAACCTTAACGAAAGACATTAACATCTCAAAGATATCTCTTGTTTCAAAGAAAAGTGGAAGGATAACTCAGACGTTCTCTAAGCAATTCGTTAAAGGCAGTACACGGCTATACAGAAACAGCGTTGTATGGTTGAGATTTTCTCACCACTTAATAACATTACTTTAATTTTTTCTTTTAAAGTTTGTAAAGGCAGGAAATCTTCAAGCAGGACATCTAACATCTCAAAGATATCTCTTTGTTTCAAGGAGAAAAGTGATAGGATAACTCCAACGTTCTCTAAGCAATTAGTCAGGCAGGACACGGCTCTAGAGCAGCAGAGTTGTATGGTTGAGATTTCTCTCGCACTTTCTAACATTCCCCGTATTCTTTGTTTTGCAGTTTGTAACGACAGGTAGTCTTAAGGGAGGACATCTAACATCTCAAAGATATCTCTTTCTTTCAAAGAGAAAAGTGGAAAGATAACTTCAACGTTCTTTAAGCAATTCGGCACAGCGCACGACGGCTATACAGAACCAGCGTTGTATGTCGAGATTTTCTCAGCACTTGCTAACATTCCTCGTATACTTTCCTTTACAGTTTGTAAAGAGATCGAACCTTAACGCAAAACATTCAACTGCTAAAAGTTATCTCTTTGTTTGAAAGACAAAATTGGAAGGATAACTGCAACGTTCTATAAGCAATTCAGTCCATGCAGTACACGGCTATACAGAACCAGCGCTGTATGGTTGTGATTTTCTCAGCACTTTCTAACATTCCTCGTATTCTTTCTTTTGCTGTTTATAAAGAGAGGGAAGCTTAACGCAGGACATCTAACATGTGAAAGATAAATCTTTGTTTCAAAGAGAAAAGTGGAAGGATAACTTCAACGTTCTCTAAGCAATTAGGTCCACGCTGTACACAGCTATACAGAAGCAGCGTTGTATGGGTCAGATTTTCTCAGCAACTGCTAACATTCCTCTTATTCTTTCTTTTATACTTTGTAAGGAGAGGGAAGCTTAACTCAGGCCATAGAACTCCTAAATATATCTCTTTGTTCAAACACAAATGCGGAAAGATAACTCAAACGTTCTCTAAGCAATTCGGTACAGGCAGTACACAGCTATACAGAAGCAGCGTTGTATGGTTGAGATTTTCTCAGCACTTGCTAACATTCCGCGTATTTTTTGTTTTGCAGTTTGTAAGGAGAGGGAAGCTTAACGCAGGACATCTAACATCTCAAAAGATATCTCTTTATTTCAAAGAGAAAAGTGAAGGATAACTCCAACGTTCTCTAAGCAATTCGGTCGAGGAAGGACACGGTGATACATAACCAGCGTTGTATGGTTCAGATTTTCTCAGCACCTGCTAACATTCCCCGTAATCTTTCTTTTGCAGTTTGTAAAGACAGGGAACCTTAACGCAGGATATCCAACTGCTAAAAGATCTCTTTGTTTCAAAGACAAAAGCGGAAGGATAACTCAACGTTTCTCTAAGCAATTCGGTCCAGGCACTACACGGTTCTACGAACCAGCGTTGTATGGTTGAGTTTTCTCAGCACCTGCTAACATTCCTCGTATTCTTTCTTTTAAATTTTCTAACGACAGGGAACCTTAACGAAAGACATGTAACATCTCAAAGATATCTCTTTGTTTCAAAGAGAAAAGTGGAAGGATAACTTCAACGTTCTCTAAGCAATTCGGTCCAGGCAGGACACGGTTATACAGAAGCAGCGTTGTATGGTTGAGATTTTCTCAGCACCTGCTAACATTCCTCGTATTCTTTCTTTTACAGTTTGTAAAAGGAGGGAAGCTTAACCAAGGAAATCTAACATCTCAAAGATATCTCTTTGTTTCAAATAGAAAAGTGGAACGATATCTAAACGTTTCTCACCAATTCGGTCCACGCAGCACACGGCTATACAGAACCAGCGTTGTATGGTTGAGATTCTCTCAGCACTTGCTAACATTCCCGTATTCTTTCTTTTGCAGTTTGTAAAGACAGGAACCTTAACGCAGGTTTTCTAACTCTCAAACATATCTCCTTCTTTCAAAGAGAAAAGTGAAAGGATAACTCCAACCTTCTCTCAGCAATTCAGTCCACGCAGTATGCGGCTATACAGAACCAGCGTTGTATGGTTGAGATTTTCTGAGCACTTGCTAACATTCCTCGTATTCTTTCTTTTTCAGTTTGTAAAGAGAGGGAAGCTTAACGAAGGACATCTAACATCTCAAAGATATCTCTTTGTTTCAAAGAGAAAAGTGGAAGGATAACTTCAACGTTCTCTAAGCAATTCGGTACAGGCAGGACACGGTTATACATAATCAGCGTTGTATGGTTGAGATTTTCCAGCACCTGCTAACATTCCTCGTATTCTTTCTTTTGCAGTTTGTAAAGACAGGGAACCTTAACGCAGGACATCCAACTGCTACAAGGTATCTCTTTGTTTCAAAGAGAAAAGTGGAAGAATAACTGCAACGTTCTCTAAGCAATTCGTTCCAGGCACGACGCGGCTATATAGAACCAGCGTTGTATGGTTGAGGTTTTCTCAGCACTTGCTAACATTCCTCGTATTCTTTCTTTTGCAGTTTGTAAAGACAGGGATCCTTAACGCAGGATATCCAACTGCTAAAAGGTATCTCTTTGTTTCAAAGAGAAAAGTGGAAGGATAACTGCAACGTTCTCTAAGCAATTCGCTTCAGGCACGACGCGGCTATACAGATCCAGCGTTGTATGGTTGAGATTTTCTTAGCACTTTCTAACATTCCTCGTATTTTCTCTTTTGCCGTTTGTAAAGAGAGGGATGCTTAACGCAGGACATCTAACATGTCAAAGATACCTCTTTGTTTCAAAGAGAAAAGTGGAAGGATAACTCCAACGTTCTCTAAGCAATTCGGTCGAAGTAGGACACAGCTATACAGAAGCATCGTTGATTGGTTGAGATATTCTCAGCACCTGCTAACATTCCTCGTACTCATTCTTTTGCACTTTGTAAAGACAGGGAACCTTAACGCAGGACATCGAACTGCTAAAAGATATCTCTTTGTTTCAGAGATAAAAGTGGAAGGATAACTGCAACGTTCTCTAAGCAATTCGGTTCAGGCACGACACGGCTACAGAGAACCAGCGTTGTATGGTTGAGATTTTCCCAGCACCTGCTAACATTCCTCGTATTCTTTGTGTTGAAGTTTCTAAAGACAGGGAACCTTAACGAAAGACATGTAACATCTCAAAGATATCTCTTTGTTTCAAAGAGAAAAGTGGAAGGATAACTCAGACGTTCTCTAAGCAATTCGTTAAAGGCAGTACACGGCTATACAGAAACAGCGTTGTATGGTTGAGATTTTCTCACCACTTAATAACATTACTTTAATTTTTTCTTTTGCAGTTTGTAAAGGCAAGGAAATCTTCAAGCAGGACATCTAACATCTCAAAGATATCTCTTTGTTTCAAGGAGAAAAGTGATAGGATAACTCCAACGTTCTCTAAGCAATTAGTTTCAGGCAGGACACGGCTCTACAGAAGCAGCGTTGTATGGTTGAGATTTCCTCAGCACTTTCTAACATTCCCCGTATTCTTTGTTTTGCAGTTTGTAAAGACAGGTAGTCTTAAGGGAGGACATCTAACATCTGAAAGATATCTCTTTCTTTCAAAGAGAAAAGTGGAAAGATAACTTCAACGTTCTTTAAGCAATTCGGTACAGCCAGAAGACGGCTATACAGAACCAGCGTTGTATGCTTGAGATTTTCTCAGCACTTGCTAACATTCCTCGTATACTTTCCTTTACAGTTTGTAAAGAGATCGAACCTTAACGCAAAACATTCAACTGCTAAAAGTTATCTCTTTGTTTGAAAGACAAAATTGGAAGGATAACTGCAACGTTCTATAAGCAATTCAGTCCATGCAGTACACGGCTATACAGAACCAGCGCTGTATGGTTGTGATTTTCTCAGCACTTTCTAACATTCCTCGTATTCTTTCTTTTGCTGTTTATAAAGAGAGGGAAGCTTAACGCAGGACATCTAACATGTGAAAGATAAATCTTTGTTTCAAAGAGAAAAGTGGAAGGATAACTTCAACGTTCTCTAAGCAATTAGGTCCACGCTGTACACAGCTATACAGAAGCAGCGTTGTATGGTTCAGATTTTCTCAGCACCTGCTAACATTCCTTTTATTCTTTCTTTTGCAGTTTGTAAAGACAGGGAACCTTAACGCAGGATATCCAACTGCTAAAAGACATCTCTTTGTTTCAAAGACAAAAGCGGAAGGATAACTCAAACGTTTCTAAGCAATTCGGTCCAGGCACTACACGGTTCTACCGAACCAGCGTTGTATGGTTGAGTTTTCTCAGCACCTGCTAACATTCCTCGTATTCTTTCTTTTAAATTTTCTAACGACAGGGAACCTTAACGAAAGACATGTAACATCTAAAGATATCTCTTTGTTTCAAAGAAAAGTGGAAGGATAACTTCAACGTTCTCTAAGCAATTCGGTCCAGGCAGGACACGGTTATACAGAAGCAGCGTTGTATGGTTGAGATTTTCTCAGCACCTGCTAACATTCCTCGTATTCTTTCTTTTACAGTTTGTAAAAGTAGGGAAGCTTAACCAAGGAAATCTAACATCTCAAAGATATCTCTTTGTTTCAAATAGAAAAGTGGAACGATATCTAAAACGTTCTCTCACAATTCGGTCCAGCAGCACACGGCTATACAGAACCAGCGTTGTATGGTTGAGATTCTCTCAGCACTTGCTAACATTCCCGTATTCTTTCTTTTGCAGTTTGTAAAGACAGGGAACCTTAACGCAGGACATCCAACTGCTAAAAGATATCTCTTTGTTTCAAAGAGAAAAGTGGAAGAATAACTCAACGTTCTCTAAGCAATTCGTTCCAGACACGACGCGGCTATATAGAACCAGCGTTGTATGGTTGAGGTTTTCTCAGCACCTGCTAACATTCCTCGTATTCTTTCCTTTGCAGTTTGTAAAGACAGGGAACCTTAACGCAGGACATCCAACAGCTAAAAGGTATCTCTTTGTTTCAAAGAGAAAAGTGGAAGGATAACTGCAACGTTCTCTAAGCATTTCGCTTCAGGCACGACGCGGCTATACAGATCCAGCGTTGTATGGTTGAGATTTTCTCAGCACTTTCTAACATTCCTCGTATTTTCTTCTTTGCCGTTTGTAAAGAGGGAAGCTTAACGCAGGACATCTAACATGTCAAAGATACCTCTTTGTTTCAAAGAGAAAAGTGGAAGGATAACTCAACGTTCTCTAATCAATTCGGTCCACGTAGTACACAGCTATACAGAAGCATCGTTGATTGGTTGAGATATTCTCAGCACCTGCTCACATTCCTCGTATTCATTCTTTTGCAGTTTGTAAGGAGATCTAACCTTAACGAACGACACTCAACTGCTAAAAGATGTCTCTTTTTTTTCAAGGAGAAAGGTGAAAAGATAACTCCAACGTTCTCTAAGCAATTCGGTCCAGGCAGTACACACCTATACAGAAGCAGCGTTGTATGGTTCAGATTTTCTCAGCCCTTGTTTACATTCCTCGTATTCTTTCTTTTGCAGTTTGTAAAGAGAGAGAAGCTTAACGCAGGACATCTAACATCTGGAAGACATCTCTTTGTTTCAAAGAGAAAAGTGGAAGTATAATTCCAACGTTCTCTAAGCAATTCGGTCGAAGTAGGACACGGTTATACATAACCAGCCTTATATGATTGAGATTTTCTCAGCACCTGCTAACATTCCTCGTATTCTTTCTTGTGCATTTTGTAAAGACAGGGAACCTTAACGCAGGACATACAACACATAAAACATATCTCTTTGTTTCAAAGACAAAAGCGGAAGGATAACTCAAAAGTTCTCTAAGCAATTCGGTCCAGGCACGACACGGTTATACCGAACCAGAGTTGTATCGTTGAGATTTACTCAGTACCTCCTAACATTCCTCGTACTCATTCTTTTGCACTTTGTAAAGACAGGGAACCTTAACGCAGGACATCGAACTGCTAAAAGATATCTCTTTGTTTCAGAGATAAAAGTGGAAGGATAACTGCAACGTTCTCTAAGCAATTCGGTTCAGGCACGACACGGCTACAGAGAACCAGCGTTGTATGGTTGAGATTTTCCCAGCACCTGCTAACATTCCTCGTATTCTTTGTTTTGAAGTTTCTAAAGACAGGGAACCTTAACGAAAGACATGTAACATCTCAAAGATATCTCTTTGTTTCAAAGAGAAAAGTGGAAGGATAACTCAGACGTTCTCTAAGCAATTCGTTAAAGGCAGTACACGGCTATACAGAAACAGCGTTGTATGGTTGAGATTTTCTCACCACTTAATAACATTACTTTAATTTTTTCTTTTGCAGTTTGTAAAGGCAGGAAATCTTCAAGCAGGACATCTAACATCTCAAAGATATCTCTTTGTTTCAAGGAGAAAAGTGATAGGATAACTCCAACGTTCTCTAAGCAATTAGTTTCAGGCAGGACACGGCTCTACAGAAGCAGCGTTGTATGGTTGAAATTTCCTCAGCACTTTCTAACATTCCCCGTATTCTTTGTTTTGCAGTTTGTAACGACAGGTAGTCTTAAGGGAGGACATCTAACATCTCAAAGATATCTCTTTCTTTCAAAGAGAAAAGTGGAAAGATAACTTCAACGTTCTTTAAGCAATTCGGCCAGCAGAGACGGCTATACAGAACCAGCGTTGTATGCTTGAGATTTTCTCAGCACTTGCTAACATTCCTCGTATTACTTTTTTGCAGTTTGTAAAGCAGGAACCTTAACGCAACATTCAACTGCTAAAATATCTCTTTGTTTGAAAGACAAAATTGGAAGGATAACTGCAACGTTTCTAAGCAATTCGTCCATGCAGTACACGGCTATACAGAACCAGCGCTGTATGGTTGTGATTTTCTCAGCACTTTCTAACATTCCTCGTATTCTTTCTTTTGCTGTTTATAAAGAGAGGGAAGCTTAACGCAGGACATCTAACATGTGAAAGATAAATCTTTGTTTCAAAGAGAAAAGTGGAAGGATAACTTCAACGTTCTCTAAGCAATTAGGTCCACGCTGTACACAGCTATACAGAAGCAGCGTTGTATGGTTCAGATTTTCTCAGCAACTGCTAACATTCCTCTTATTCTTTCTTTTATACTTTGTAAGGAGAGGGAAGCTTAACTCAGGCCATAGAACTTCCTAAAATATATCTCTTTGTTCCAAACACAAATGCGGAAAGATAACTCAAACGTTCTCTAAGCAATTCGGTACAGGCAGTACACAGCTATACAGAAGCAGCGTTGTATGGTTGAGATTTTCTCAGCACTTGCTAACATTCCGCGTATTCTTTGTTTTGCAGTTTGTAAGGAGAGGGAAGCTTAACGCAGGACATCTAACATCTCAAAAGATATCTCTTTATTTCAAAGAGAAAAGTGGAAGGATAACTCCAACGTTCTCTAAGCAATTCGGTCGAGGAAGGACACGGTGATACATAACCAGCGTTGTATGGTTCAGATTTTCTCAGCACCTGCTAACATTCCCCGTAATCTTTCTTTTGCAGTTTGTAAAGACAGGGAACCTTAACGCAGGATATCCAACTGCTAAAAGACATCTCTTTGTTTCAAAGACAAAAGCGGAAGGATAACTCAAACGTTTTCTAAGCAATTCGGTCCAGGCACTACACGGTTCTACCGAACCAGCGTTGTATGGTTGAGTTTTCTCAGCACCTGCTAACATTCCTCGTATTCTTTCTTTTAAAGTTTCTAACGACAGGGAACCTTAACGAAAGACATGTAACATCTCAAAGATATCTCTTTGTTTCAAAGAGAAAAGTGGAAGGATAACTTCAACGTTCTCTAAGCAATTCGGTCCAGGCAGGACACGGTTATACAGAAGCAGCGTTGTATGGTTGAGATTTCTCAGCACCTGCTAACATTCCTCGTATTCTTTCTTTTACAGTTTGTAAAAGTAGGGAAGCTTAACCAAGGAAATCTAACATCTCAAAGATATCTCTTTGTTTCAAATAGAAAAGTGGAACGATATCTAAAACGTTCTCTCAGCAATTCGGTCCACGCAGCACACGGCTATACAGAACCAGCGTTGTATGGTTGAGATTCTCTCAGCACTTGCTAACATTCCCCGTATTCTTTCTTTTGCAGTTTGTAAAGACAGGGAACCTTAACGCAGGTTTTCTAACCTCTCAAACATATCTCCTTCTTTCAAAGAGAAAAGTGAAAGGATAACTCCAACCTTCTCTCAGCAATTCAGTCCACGCAGTATGCGGCTATACAGAACCAGCGTTGTATGGTTGAGATTTTCTGAGCACTTGCTAACATTCCTCGTATTCTTTCTTTTCAGTTGTAAAGAGAGGGAAGCTTAACGAAGGACATCTAACATCTCAAAGATATCTCTTTGTTTCAAAGAGAAAAGTGGAAGGATAACTTCAACGTTCTCTAAGCAATTCGGTCCAGGCAGGACACGGTTATACAGAAGCAGCGTTGTATGGTTGAGATTTTCTCAGCA
This sequence comes from Phascolarctos cinereus, assembly GCF_003287225.1. NCBI lineage: Eukaryota > Metazoa > Chordata > Mammalia > Diprotodontia > Phascolarctidae > Phascolarctos > Phascolarctos cinereus. The sequence goes on along the minus strand of NW_027556185.1, from coordinate 8,897 downwards.
CCTGCTAACATTCCTCGTATTCTTTCTTTTGCAGTTTGTAAAGACAGGGAACCTTAACGCAGGACATCCAACTGCTAAAAGATATCTCTTTGTTTCAAAGAGAAAAGTGGAAGAATAACTCCAACGTTCTCTAAGCAATTCGGTCCAGGCTGGACAGGGCTATACAGATCCAGCGTTATATGGTTGAGATTTACTCAGCACTTGCTCACATTACTCTTATCCTTTCTTTTTCAGTTTGTAAAGAGATCTAACCTTAACGAACGACACTCAACTGCTAAAAGATGTCTCTTTTTTTTTCAAGGAGAAAGGTGAAAAGATAACTCCAACGTTCTCTAAGCAATTCGGTCCAGGCAGTACACGGCTATACAGAACCAGCCTTGTATGCTGAGATTTTCTCAGCACTTGCTCACATTCCACGTATTCTTTCTTTTGCAGTTTGTAAAAAGAGGGAGACTTAACGCAGGACATCTAACATCTCAAAGATATCTCTTTGTTTCAAAGGGAAAAGTGGAAGAATAACTCCTACGTTCTCTAGCAATTCGGTACAGGCCGAAGACGGCTATACAGAACGAGCGTTGTATGGTTGTGATTTTCTCAACACCTGCTAACATTCCTAGTATTCTTTCTATTACAGTTTGTAAAGACAGGGAACCTTAACGCAGGACATGTAACTGCTAAAAGATATCTCTTTGTTTCAAAGAGACAAGTGGAAGAATAACTCCAACGTTCTCTAAGCAATTCGGTCCAGGCTGGACAGGGCTATACAGATTAAGCCGTATATGTTTGAGATTTTCTCAGCACTTGCTCACATTACTCTTATCCTTTCTTTTTCAGTTTGTAAAGAGAGGGAAGCTTATTAAGCCGTATATGTTTGAGATTTTCTCAGCACTTGCTCACATTACTCTTATCCTTTCTTTTTCAGTTTGTAAAGAGAGGGAAGCTTAACGCAGGACATCTAACATCTCAAACACATCTCTTTGTTTCAAAAAGAAAAGTGAAAGGATAACTGCAACGTTCTCTAAGCAATTCGGTCCAGGTAGGACACGGATATACAGAAGCAGCGTTGTATGGTTGAGATTTTCTCAGCACTTGCTAACATTCCTCATATTCTTTCTTTTGCAGTTTGTAAAGAGAGAGAAGCTTAACGCAGGACATCTAACATCTGGAAGATATCTCTTTGTTTCAAAGAGAAAAGTGGAAGTATAACTCCAACGTTCTCTAAGCAATTCGGTCGAGGAAGGACACGGTTATACATAACCAGCGTTATATGATTGAGATTTTCTCAGCACGTGCTAACATTCCTCGTATTCTTTCTTTTGACGTTTGTAAAACCAGGGAAGCTTAACAAAGGAAATCTAACATCTCAAAGATATCTCTTTGTTTCAAAGAGAAAAGTGGAAGGACAACTCCAACGTTCGCTAAGCAATTCGTTCCAAGCAGTACACGGCTATACAGAAGCAGCGTTGTGTGATTGAGATTTCCTCAGCGCTTTCCAACATTCCTCGTATTCTTTCTTCACAATTTGTAAAGATATGGAAGCTTAACGCAGGACATCTAACATCTCAAAGATATCTCTTTGTTTCAAAGAGAAAAGTGTAAGGATTACGCCAACGTTCTCTAAGAAATTCGGTCAAGGCAGGACACGGCTATACAGAAGCAGCTTTGTATGTTTGAGATTTTCTCAGCACTTGCTAACATTCCTCGTATTCTTTTCTTTCCAGTTTGTAAAGAGATCGATCCTTAACGCCAAACATCCAACTGCTAAAAGACATCTCTTTGTTTCAAAGAGAAAAGTGGAAGGATAACTCCAACGTTCGCTAAGCAATTCGTTCCAAGCAGTACACGGCTACACAGAAGCAACGTTGTATGGTTGAGATTTTCTCAGCACCTGCTAACATTCCTCGTATTCTTTCTTTTGCAGTTTATAAAGAGAGGGAAGGTTAACGCAGGACATCTGACATCTCAAAGTTATCTATTTGTTTCAAAGAGAATAATGGAAGGATAACTCCAACCTTCCCTAAACAATTCGGTCCAGACAGTACACGGCTATACAGAAGCAGCGTTGTATGGTTGATATTTTCTCAGCACTTGCTAACATTCCCCTTACTTTTTCTTTTGCAGTTTCTAAAGAGAGGGAAGCTTAACTCAGGGCATCTAACATTTCACAGATACCTCTTTCTATCAAAGAGAAAAGAGCAACGATAATTCCAACGTTCTCTAAGCAATTCGGTCCATGGAGGACACGGTTATACATAACCAGCGTTGTATGGTTGAGATTTTCTCGCTACCTACTCACATTCCTCGTATTCTTTCTTTTGCAGTTTGTAAAACCAGGGAAGCTTAACAGGGGAAATCGAACAACCGAAAGATATCTCTTTGTTTCAAAGAGAAAAGTGGAAAGATAACTCCAACGTTCTCTAAGCATTGCTAACATTTTTCGTTTGCAAAGAGAGGGAAGCTTAACGTAGGACATCTAACATCTCAAACATACCTCTTTGTTTCAAAAAGAAAAGTGAAAGGACAACTGCAACGTTCTCTAAGCAATTCGGTCCAGGCAGGACACCATTATACATAACCAGCGTTGTATGGTTGAGATTTTCTCAGCACCTGCTAACATTCCTCGTATTCTTTCTTTTGCAGTTTATAAAAGGATCGAACCTTAACGAAGGACATCCAACTGCTAAAAGGTGTGTCTTTGTTTCAAGGAGAAAAGTGGAAAGATAACTCCAACGTTCTCTAAGCAATTCGGTCCAGGCAGTACACGGCTATACAGAACCAGTCTTGTATGGCTGAGATTTTTCAGCACTTGCTAACATTCTTCGTATTCTTTCTTTTGCAGTTTGTAAAGAGAGGGAAGCTTAACGCAGCACATCTAACATCTCAACGATATCTCTTTGATTCAAAGAGAAAAGTGGAAGAATAACTCCTACGTTCTCTAGCAATTCGGTACAGGCCGAAGACGGCTATACAGAACTAGCGTTGTATGGTTGTGATTTTCTCAACACCTGCTAACATTGATCGTATTCTTTCTTTTCAGTTTGTAAAGACAGGGAACTTTAACGCAGGACATCCAACTGCTAAAATATATCTCTTTGTTTCAAAGTGAAAAGTGGAAGGATAACTGCAACGTTCTCTAAACAATTCGGTCAGGCAGGACACGGCGATAGAGAACCAGCGTTGTATGGTTGATATTTTCTCAGCACCTGCTAACATTACTCGTACTCTTTTTATTGCAGTTTGTAAAGAGAGGGAACCTTAACGCAGGATATCTAACATCTCAAAGATATGTCTTTGTTTCAAGGAGAAAAGTGGAACGTTGTCTCCAAAGTTCTCTCAGCAATTCGGTGGAGGCAGTACACGGCTATACAGAAGCAGCTTTATATGCTTGAGATTTTCTCAGCACTTGCTAACATTCCTCGTATCCTTCGTATTGCAGTTTTTAAAGAGAGGGAAGCTTAACGCAGGACATCTAATATCTCAAACATATCTCTTTGTTTCGAAGAGAAAAGTGGAAGGGTAACTCAAATTTCTCTAAGCAATTCGGTCCAGGCAGAACACGTCTAAACAGAAGCAGCGTTGTATGGTTGAGATTTTCTCAGCACTTGCTAACATTCCTCGTCTTCTTTCTTTAGCAGTTTGTAAAGAGATCGAACCTTAACGCAAGGCATCCAACTGCTAAAAGATATCTCTTTCTTTCAAAGACAAAAGTGGAAGGATAACTCCAACGTTCTCTAAGCAATTCAGTCCATGCAGTACACTGCTATACAGAACCAGCGCTGTATGGTTTGATTTTCTCAGCACTTTCCTAACATTCCTCGTATTCTTTCTTTTGCTGTTTATAAAGAGAGGGAAGCTTAACGCAGGACATCTAACATGTCAAAGATACCTCTTTGTTTTAAAGAGAAAAGTGGAAGTATAACTCCAACGTTCTCTAAGCAATTAGGTTCACGCAGTACACAGCTATACAGAAGCAGCGTTGTGTGGTTGAGATTTTCTCAGCAACTGCTAACATTCCTCTTATTCTTTCTTTTATAATTTATAAAGAGGGAAGCTTAACGCAGGCCATAGAACTCCTAAAATATATCTCTTTGTTTCAAACACAAAAGCGGAAGGATAACTCAAACGTTCTCTAAGCAATTCGGTACAGGCAGTACACAGCTATACAGAAGCAGCGTTGTATGGTTGAGATTTTCTCAGCACTTGCTAACATTCCTCGTATTCTTTCTTTAGCAGTTTGTAAAGAGATCGAACCTTAACGCAAGGCATCCAACTGCTAAAAGATATCTCTTTCTTTCAAAGACAAAAGTGGAAGGATAACTCCAACGTTCTCTAAGCAATTCAGTCCATGCAGTACACGGCTATACAGAACCAGCGCTGTATGGTTGTGATTTTCTCAGCACTTTCTAACATTCCTCGTATTCTTTCTTTTGCTGTTTATAAAGAGAGGGAAGCTTAACGCAGGACATCTAACATGTCAAAGATACCTCTTTGTTTTAAAGAGAAAAGTGGAAAGTTAACTCCAACTTTCTCTAAGCAATTAGGTTCACGCAGTACACAGCTATACAGAAGCAGCGTTGTATGGTTGAGATTTTCTCAGCAACTGCTAACATTCCTCTTATTCTTTCTTTTACAGTTTGTAAAGAGAGGAAAGCTTAACGCAGGCCATAGAACTCCTAAAATATATCTCTTTGTTTCAAACACAAAAGCGGAAGGATAACTCAAACGTTCTCTAAGCAATTCGGTACAGGCAGTACACAGCTATACAGAAGCAGCGTTGTATGGTTGAGATTTTCTCAGCACTTGCTAACATTCCGCGTATTCTTTCTTTTCCAGTTTGTAAAGAGAGGGAAGCTTAACGCAGGACATCTAACATCTCAAAAGATATCTCTTTGTTTCAAACACAAAAGTGGAAGGATAACTCAAACGTTCTCTAAGCAATTCGGTCCAGGCACTACACGGCTATACAGAACCAGCGTTGTATGGTTGAGATTTTCTCAGCACTTTCTAACATTCCCCGTATTCTTTGTTTTGAAGTTTGTAAAGACAGGGAACCTTAACGAAAGACATGTAACATCTCAAAGATATCTCTTTGTTTCAAAGAGAAAAGTGGAAGGATAACTCCAACGTTCTCTAAGCAATTCGGTCCAGGCAGGACACGGTTATACATAATCAGCGTTGTATGGTTGAGATTTCTCAGCACCTGCTAACATTTCTCGTATTCTTTCTTTTGCAGTTTGTAAAGACAGGGAACCTTAACGCAGGACATCCAACTGCTGAAAGATATCTCTTTGTTTCAAAGAGAAAAGTGGAAGAATAACTGCAACGTTCTCTAAGCAATTCGGTCCAGGCACGACGCGGCTATACAGAACCAGCGTTGTATGGTTGAGTTTTCTCAGCACCTGCTAACATTTCTCGTATTCTTTCTTTTGCAGTTTGTAAAGACAGGGAACCTTAACGCAGGACATCCTACTGCTAAAAGATATCTCTTTGTTTCAAAGAGAAAAGTGGAAGGATAACTGCAACGTTCTCTAAGCAATTCGGTTCAGGCACGACGCGGCTATACAGAACCAGCGTTGTATGGTTGAGATTTTCTCAGCACTGCTAACATTCCTCTTATTTTTCTTTTGCAGTTTATAAAGAGAGGGAAGGTTAACGCATGACATCTAACATCTCAAAGATAGCTCTTTGTTTCAAAGAGAAAAGTGGAAGGAGAACTCCAACGTTCTCTAAGCAATTCGGTCCAGGCAGAACACGGTTATACATAATCAGCGTTGTATGGTTGAGATTTTCTCAGCACCTGCTAACATTCTCGTATTCTTTCTTTTGCAGTTTGTAAAGAGGGAATCTTAACGAAAGACATGCAACATTTCAAAGAGATCTCTTTGTTTCAAAGAGAAAAGCGGAAGGATAACTCCAACGTTCTCTAAGCAATTCGGTCCAGGCAGACACGGGCTATACAGAACCAGCTGTATGGTTGAGATTTTCTCAGCACCTGCTAATATTTCTCTATTCTTTCTTTTGCGTTTGTAAAGACAGGAACCTTAACGCAGGACATCAACTGCTAAAAATATCTCTGTTTCAAAGAGAAAAGTGGAAGAATTACTCGAACGTTCGCTAAGCAATTCGGTCCAGGCAGGACACGGCTATACAGAAGCAGAGTTATGGTTGAGATTTTCTTAGCACCTGCTAACATTTCGTATTCTTTCTTTTGCAGTTTGTAAAGAGAGAAGCTTAACAGGACATCTAACATCTCAAAGATATCTCTTTGTTTCAAATACAAAAGTGGAACGATAACTAACGGTTCTCCAGCAATTCGGTCCACGCAGCACACGGCTATACAGAACCAGCGTTGTATGGTTGAGATTTCTCTCAGCACCTGCTAACATTCCTCTTGTTCTTTCTTTTGCAGTTTGTAAAGAGAGGGAACCTTAACGCAGGACATCTAACATCTAAAAGATATCTATTTGTTTCAAAGAGAAAATGGAAGGATAACTCCAATGTTCCTAAGCAATTCGGTCCAGGTAGTACACGGATATACAGAAGTAGCGTTGTATTTTTGAGATTTTCTCAGCACCTGCTAACATTTCCCGTATTCTTTCTTTTGCAGTTTGTAAAGACAGGGAACCTTAACGCAGGATATCTAACATCTCAAAGATATCTCTTTGTTTCAAAGAGAAAAGTGGAAGGATAACTCCAACGTTCTCTAAGCAATTCGGTCAGGCAGGACACGGGCTATACAGAACGAGCGTTTGTATGGTTGAGATTTTCTCAGCACCTGCTAACATTCTCGTATTCTTTCTTTTGCAGTTTGTAAAGAAGGGAACCTTAACGCAGGACATCCAACTGCTAAAAGATATCTCTTTGTTTCAAAGAGAAAAGTGGAAGAATAACTCCAACGTTCTCTAAGCAATTCGGTCCAGGCACGACGCGGCTATACAGAACCAGCGTTGTATGGTTGAGTTTTCTCAGCACCTGCTAACATTCCTCGTATTCTTTTTTTGCAGTTTGTAAAGGCAGGGAACCTTAACGCAGGACATCCAACTGCTAAAAGATATCTCTTTGTTTCAAAGAGAAAAGTGGAAGGATAACTGCAACGTTCTCTAAGCAATTCGTCAGGCACGACGCGGCTATACAGAACCAGCGTTGTATGGTTGAGATTTTCTCAGCACTTCTAACATTCCTCTTATTTTCTCTTTGCGTTTGTAAAGAGAGGGAAGCTTAACGCAGGACATCTAACATATCAAAGATACTCTTTGTTTCAAAGAGAAAAGTGGAAGGATAACTCCAACGTTCTCTAAGCAATTAGGTCCACGCAGTACACAGCTATACAGAAGCAGCGTTGTATGGTTCAGATTTTCTCAGCACTGCTAACATTCCTCTTATTCTTTCTTTATACTTTGTAAGAGAGGGAAGCTTAACTCAGGCCATAGAACTTCTAAAATATATCTCTTTGTTTCAAACAAAATGCGGAAGATAACTCAAACGTTCTCTAAGCAATTCGGTACAGGCAGTACACAGCTATACAGAAGCAGCGTTGTATGGTTGAGATTTTCTCAGCACTTGCTAACATTCGCGTATTCTTTGTTTTGCAGTTTGTAAAGGAGAGGAAGCTTAACGCAGGACATCTAACATCTCAAAATATATCTCTTTTTCAAAGAGAAAAGTGGAAGGATAACTCCAACGTTCTCTAAGCAATTCGGTCGAGGAAGGACACGGTGATACATAACCAGCGTTGTATGGTTCAGATTTTCTCAGCACCTGCTAACATTCCCGTAATCTTTCTTTTGCAGTTTGTAAAGACAGGGAACCTTAACGCAGGATATCCAACTGCTAAAAGACATCTCTTTGTTTCAAAGAAAAGGAAGGATAACTCAAACGTTTCTAAGCAATTCGGTCCAGGCACTACACGGTTCTACGAACCAGCGTTGTATGGTTGAGTTTTCTCAGCACCTGCTAACATTCCTCGTATTCTTTCTTTTAAAGTTTCTAAGACAGGAAACCTTAACGAAAGACATGTAACATCTCAAAGATATCTCTTTGTTTCAAAGAGAAAAGTGGAAGGATAACTTCAACGTTCTCTAAGCAATTCGGTCCAGGCAGGACACGGTTATACAGAAGCAGCGTTGTATGGTTGAGATTTTCTCAGCACCTGCTAACATTCCTCGTATTCTTTCTTTTACAGTTTGTAAAAGTAGGGAAGCTTAACCAAGGAATCTAACATCTCAAAGATATCTCTTTGTTTCAAATAGAAAAGTGGAACGATACTAAACGTTCTCTCAGCAATTCGGTCCACGCAGCACACGGCTATACAGAACCAGCGTTGTATGGTTGAGATTCTCTCAGCACTTGCTAACATTCCCGTATTCTTTCTTTTGCAGTTTGTAAAGACAGGGAACCTTAACGCAGGTTATCTAACTCAAACATATCTCTTCTTTCAAAGAGAAAAGTGAAAGGATAACTCCAACTTCTCTCAGCAATTCAGTCCACGCAGTATGCGGCTATACAGAACCAGCGTTGTATGGTTGAGATTTTCTGAGCACTTGCTAACATTCCTCGTATTCTTTCTTTTCAGTTTGTAAAGAGAGGGAAGCTTAACGAAGGACATCTAACATCTCAAAGATATCTCTTTGTTTCAAAGAGAAAAGTGGAAGGATAACTTCAACGTTCTCTAAGCAATTCGGTACAGGCAGGACACGGCTATACATAACCAGCGTTGTATGGTTGAGATTTTCCAGCACCTGCTAACATTCCTCGTATTCTTTCTTTTGCAGTTTGTAAAGACAGGGAACCTTAACGCAGGACATCCAACTGCTAAAGGTATCTCTTTGTTTCAAAGAGAAAAGTGGAAGAATAACTGCAACGTTCTCTAAGCAATTCGCTTCAGGCACGACGCGGCT
>NW_027556184.1:0-18293 GCF_003287225.1 Phascolarctos cinereus | reverse complement strand
TGCTGATGATTTATGTGGGTTTTTTTATAGCCTGCAACTTTGCTAAAGTTGTTTATTATTTCAAGTAGTTTTTTACTTGATTCTCTAGGATTCTCTAAGTATATCATCATGTCATCTGCAAAGAGTGATAGCTTTGTTTCTTCTTTGCCTATTCTAATGCCTTCAATTTCTTTTTCTTCTCTTATTGCTAAAGCTAAGGTTTCCAGTACAATATTGAATAACAGTGGTGATAATGGACATCCTTGTTTCACCCCGATCTTATTGGAAATGCTTCTAGCCTGTCCCCATTACATAATGCTTGCTGAAGGTTTTAGATAATGCTATTTATTATTTTAAGGAAGACTCCATTTATACCTATGCTTTCTAGTGTTTTTAATAGGAATGGGTGTTGTATTTTATCAAAAGCTTTTTCTGCATCTATTGAGATGATCATGTGGTTTCTGTTGGTTTTGTGTTGATATGCTCAATGATGCTGATAGTTTTCCTAATATTGAACCAACCCTGCATTCCTGGTATAAATCCTACCTGGTCATAGTGTATTATTCTTGTGATAAGTTGCTGCAATCTACTTGCTAGTATTTTGTTTAAAATTTTTGCATCTATATTCATTAGAGAAATTGGTCTATAATTTTCTTTCTCTATTTTGACTCTTCCTGGTTTAGGTATCAACACCATATTTGTATCATAAAAAGAATTTGGTAAGACTCCTTCTTCACCTATTTTCCCAAATAGTCTATATAGTATTGGAATTAATTGTTCTTTAAATGTTTGATAGAATTCGCATGTAAATCCATCTGGCCCTGGAGATTTTTTCCTAGGGAGTTCATCAATGGCTTGTTCAATTTCTTTTTCTGAGATGGGGTTATTTAAGTTTTACTTCCTCTTCGGTTAATCTGGGCAATTTATATTTTTGTAAATATGTATCCATTTCACTAAGATTGTCAAATTTGTTGGCATATAGTTGGGCAAAATAATTCCTAATTATTGTTTTAATTTCCTCTTCCTTGGTGGTAGCTTCCCTTTTCATTCTTGATACTAGTAATTTGGTTTTCTTCTTTCTTTTTTTTAATTAAATTAACCAAAGGCTTATCTATTTTATTGTTTTTTTCATAAAACCAGCTCTTAGTTTTATTTATTAGTTCAATAGTTTTCTTAATTTCAATTTTATTAATTTTTCCTTTGGTTTTCAATATTTCTAATTTGGTGTTTAGTTGAGGATTTTTAATTTGTTCTTTTTCTAGTTTTTTTAGTTGTATGCCCAATTCATTAATCTCCTCTTTTTCTATTTTATTTATGTAAGCATTTAGAGATATAAAACTTCCCCTAAGAACTGCTTTGCTGCATCCCATAGGTTTTGGTATGTTGTCTCATTATTGTCATTCTCTTGAATGAAATTATTGATTGTTTCTATGATTTGTTGTTTGACCCAATCATTTTTTAGGATTAGATTATTTAGTTTCCAATTATTTTTTAGTCTATCTTTCCATGGCCCTTTATTACATATAATTTTTATTATCATGATCTGAAAAGGATGCATTTAATATTTCTGCCTTTCTGCATTGGATTGTGAGGTTTTTATGCCCTAGTACATGGTCAATTTTTGTGTATGTGCCATGTACTGCCGAGAAAAAAGTATATTCCTTTCTATCCCCATTCAGTTTTCTCCAGAGGTCTATCATACCTAACTTTTCTAATGTTCTATTCACCTCCTTAACTTCTTTCTTGTTTATTTTGTGGTTAGACTTATCTAGTGTTGAGAGGGGGAGGTTCAGGTCCCCCACTAGTATAGTTTTGCTGTCTATTTCTTCCTGTAATTCCCTGAACTTCTCCTGTAAGAATTTGGATGCTATACCATTTGGTGCATATATGTTTAGTAATGATATTACTTCATTGTCTATGGTGCCTTTTAGCAGGATGTAGTTTCCTTCCTTATCTCTTTTGATTAGATCTATTTTTGCTTTTGCTTTGTCTGAGATCAGGATTGCTACCCCTGCTTTTTTTTTTTTTACTTCAGCTGACACATAATATATTCTGCTCCAGCCTTTTACCTTTACCCTGTATGTGTCACTCTTTTTCAAATGTGTTTCCTATGAACAACATATTGTAGGATTATGGTTTTTAATCCATTCTGCAATCCGTTTCCTTTTATGGGAGAGTTCATCCCATTCACATTCACAGTTATGATTACTATCTGTGTCTTTTTCTCCATCCTTTCCCCCATTTATGCTTTTCTTTCTCCTTTTTCCTTTCCCCCTTCACTAGTGTTTTGCTTTTGACCACGCCTCCTTCAGTCCCTCCCCTTTTATTATCCCTTTCCCTTTTCTTCCCCTTTAGTCTTACTGCTTCTTCCCCTTCCTTTTCCCCCTCCCTTTTCTTTCCCCTCCCCTTTTCCCTCCCTGCCTATAGGGCAAGTTAGATTTCTATACCTAACTGATTAATTATGCCCTTCTTGAGCCAAATCTGATGAGAGTAAGGTTCAAACAATGCTCCCCCCCTTCTTTCCCTCTGCTGTAATAGGATTTTGTTCTTTTCCTGTAATGTAATTTACCCTTGTCTGCCTCCTTTTCTCAGTACATTTTCTAAGATCAGATTGATCCACTTATTTGGATCCATTTAACCCACTTGATTAGATTTTTTTTTATCATTACATCAAAGTCAACTAATATCCACCCTCTTTATGTATACTCCTTTAACAAGGTGTAATAACAATACAGTTCTCAAGGGTTGCAAGTCTCATATTCCCTTGTAGGGGTTTAAACAGCCCCCCCTTATTAACAACATATTGTATCTTCTGTCCCATTTACCTTTTTAAGTCCTTCTTGAGTCCTGTACTTGAAGATCAAATTTTTTGTTGAGCTCTGGTCTTTTTATCAGGAAAGTTTGGAAGTCTCCTTTTCATTGAATATCCACCTCCTCCCTTGAAAAATGATGCTCATTTTTGCTGGGTAATTGATCCTTGGCTGCATTCCAGGCTCCTTTGCCTTATGGAATATGATGTTCCATGCCCTGAGGTCTTTTAATGTAGAAGCTGCAAGGTCCTGTGTAATCCTGACTGTGGTTCCATGATATTTAAATTGTTTCTTTCTGGCTGCTTGCAGCACCTTCTCTTTCATCTGGTAATTTTGGAATTTTGCTATTATATTCCTTGGCATTGTCAATTTGGGATCTCTTTCAGGTGGTGAGAGGTGGATTCTTTCTATGGTTATTTTCCCTTCTGGTTCTAGGACTTCCGGGCAGTTTTCCTTTATGATTTCCTGAAAGATACTGTCCAGGCTCTTTTATTCATCATGATTTTCAGGTAGTCCAATAATTTTTAAATTGTCTCTCCTGATGATTTTCCAGGTGGTTGTTTTACTGATGAGGTATTTTACATTTTCATTTTTTTTTTTGTTTCTGTTTGACTGATTCTTGCTCTCTCATAGAGACATTAGTTTCCATTTGTCCAATTCTAGTTTTTAACAGATTGTTTTCTTCTGTTAGTTTTTGTACTTCCTTCTTCAACTGGCCAATTGTGTTTTTTAGGGACTTGTTTTCTTCAGTGTACTCTTCTGTTAGTTTTTGTCCTTCCTTCTTCAATTGGCCAATTGTGTTTTTTAGGGACTTGTTTTCTTCAGTGTTTTTTTTTCCAATTGGCCAATTGTATTTTTGAAGGACTCTTCTACCTCTCTCATTTGACTATTAAAATCCTTCTTGAGCTCTTCTAAGAAGGCTTTTTGGGCTTCAGACCAGTTCATATTCCCTTTTGTTGTTGCAGATGTGGGTTTGTTGACAATGTTGTCCTCTTCAGAATTTCTGTCTTGATCTTCACTCTTCTCATAATATGAATCTATGGTATGTTTCTTTTTACTCATGGTGTTTCTTTATTCCCTGGCCTTTAAAGAGATTGAGCTCTCCTGCTGGGGAACAGAGGGCACTGACCAAGCTTCTTGTGTTGGGAGCCTAGGTCTTGGTCACTGGCTTTGTGTGCGGGCCTCTTATGCTGGAATTGGAGGTTGTAGGTTTCTGGCAGCTTACCTCTTGTTGGGCTGGAATCAGCAAGGCTGGAACTTTCAGGCAATTCTAGGTTGCCTGCTTTTCCTTTCCTTTAGCTTTCTTCAGCTCCTTTTAGATGGGTGCTGCAGGGTGTTTATCTGCCTGGGGCCCACTGCAGTGTTGTCTCCCTTTTTTCTGCTAATGCACTGGGAGATTCCTTTGTGTTAGAGTGCCAATGCAGCTGGTGGTTTTCTGATCTGGTTTCCAACAGTTCCCCCTGCCCTCACAGAGGCACTCGGAGGTCCAGGTGTTGGTGTTTGTCTGTTCTACCACCTGGGCTTCAGGATTTCTTCACAATTGGAGGCTGTAGGGCTCTGACAGCTCACCTGTGATTGGGCTGGAACCAGCAAGGCTGGGGCTTTAGAAAGCCTTTAGGTTGTTTTCTTCACCTCCTTTCAGATGAATGTTGCAGGGTTCTTATCTGCTTGGGGCCCCTAGTAGTTCTGCCTCCCTTATTTTTGCTGAGTCACTGGGAGACCTTTCCTGGGCTGCTGCACTGTTGCACCCCATATTTCTTCTAGTCCTGCTGTTCCAGGGTTTTTTTCTGGGGTGATACTTAATCAGTTTTCAAAGGTTGATAGGAGAGAGTGAGAGTGACTACCTTTTCACTCAGCCATCTTAGCTCCCAGACTCATTTTCTTGCTTTTCTTGGATTATTCATTTAAAAAAAAATTGCACAATCTCTTTCATTTGATGTTCAACTTTTTTAAAGTTCTTCTATGAATTTTTTTGGGGGCAGGTGACCATTTGATCTTACTCTTTTTGGTAGAAAGGTTGTTTTTGTATCAGTATCCTGCTTTGAAGATGACTTCCCATCTTTTCTATTCCCAAAGAAATGTTCTATGGTTAGTGTCTTTCTCCTTTGCTTGCTACTTTTTTTAAAGCAATTTGTTGTAATCACTTCTATTCTTGGGGTATAAGGGATAGTGCCTCTGGCCTCAGGTCCTCTTTCAGTTCTCCTTTCTGTTCTGCAATGAAAACCAAGAGCTCCACCCTTCCATAACCAGCTGTGTCCCTTCTCTACTGCTTTTGCACACGCCAGATGTGTACTGGTTCCTTCTTGCCCAGGGCCATGTGTTGGCAGCACAGGTGAGCCTGGCATCCCATATTAGCAGAGATTCCCTCTGTCTTCTCCTGCTCAGATGCCTGATTCCCCACACTATGCAGGAGATGACTATTCCTGTGACTGGGGCCAAGGCTTCCTCCCAACCCAGGTAGCCCCAAGGCTCGCAGTTTAATTTTTCAGTGTAACTAGCCTGGAGGTGTTTATACTTCATAGGGACCAAAAACAGAGATTTTTCTTTTATTCTCCTGTAGTTGTTCATGGAGTTCTACTCTTCTGCCCTGAGGCACTATTTTCTCTTTTTTGTGGGGAAAATCTGGAGAGCTTGGAATTTTCTGGCCTACTTTATCATCTTCCCTGAATCATCTGTTAATAGTTCTTAAATTATCTCTCCTGGACCTATTTTCTAGGTCAGATGTTTGTCCAATGAGGTATTTTACATTTTCTTCTATTTTTTATTCTTTTGATTTTGTTTGACTGAATCTTGATGTCTCGTAGTGTCATTAGTTTCCTCTTCCTCAGTTCTAATTTTTAAGGAATTATTTTCTTGTTAGCTTTTGTACCTTATTTTCTATTCGGCCAATTGTACTTTTAAAGGAGTTATTTTCTTCAGTGGATTTTTTTTCCATTTGGCAAATTCTATTTTTAAAAGAGTTATTTGCTTTAGTCTATTTTTGTACTTTCTTTTTCAACCTTTTGGCTCTTTTCTTTTTTTTATTAATAATTCTCCTGCTTAACGGTCATTCCCCCCCCCCATTTTTCTTCTACCTCTCCTTTGACTTTTAAAGTACTTTGTGATTTCTTCCAAGAGGACTTTTTGGGCTTGAGACCAACTTTTTTTCCCCTCTGAGTTTTCATATGTAGACATTTTGACATTATAGTCTTCTATATTTTTGTTTTGATCTTCCCTGTCACCATAGTAGCTTTCTATGATCAGGGCTCTATTTGTTTTTTGTTTCTTTTTGTTTTGTGTTATTTTTGTTCATTTTTAAGAATGTGAGTACTGCCCCTGGGGTATAGGGGCCAATGTTCCAATCTTCTTGTGCTGAATTCCAGGGGCCTGATCTCTGGCTTTCTGTGCTGAGGCCTATGAGGTTTGCTGCTTGCCTGCTGCACGGGGGGTGGCAGCCTCACAGTTGGCCTGCTGTTCTACTTTTCTGCTGATCTGTACTTTGGCTAAGAGCCCCATGTGCGCTTGCCCAGATGCAGCTTGTACTGGGCTATGAACTTCTTACTCTAGAAAGACACACCTTTCTTAATGTCCTTATAAGTTATCTTGGGCTGGAAAATTGTTGCATTCCATCTGTTTTTTTTGTGGATTCTGTCACTCCAGAATTCTTTTAGGAGTTCTATTTAACATTGTTTCCAAAGGAAACTGGGAACAGCTCTGGCAACTTCCTGGCTTCTTTCTGCCACCTTAACTCTGCCCCTCAGAATTTGAGTTATTGGCTGAGGACTTTCTATATATTGGCCAACCAATGAATGCAAATGTGATGTAAACTTTTTTTTTTTAGTATTTTCTGAGAATAAAAGGTGGTTATATATGGTACTTTCAATAACACCAACACCATAGCCAACAAAAAAACTGCCTGAAGTTGAAAGTATTATGTTCAGTTTTGATTACCACTTTTTGTAAAGAGTATTGAAAACCTCTAAAATATTTGTATGAAGGTGACTAAGTTGGTGATGGAAACAAAAATCATGTCATGTGAAAACCAATTACATAAAACCACATATTTAGAATGGAGAGGAAGTGAATTAGGAAGGATGTACAACATGTCCTCAAGTGTTTCAAGGGCATTCATTACTAAGAGAGAAAAGACTTAATAAGCTTGGTCCTAGAAACAAAGAGTCAGTCCAAAATGTGCATTTCAAAGAAAACCTTAATAATTAAAGTTACACAAAAGTCTAATGGGCTGATCTAGGAGGTGAGAGATCATTAAGTATCAAAGGAAGACCTTAGGAGTAGTTGGTCACTGATTTCTTGTTCAAAATTCTATAATCTTCAGAAATCTATCTTGTGCTCTTTCTAATACTATCAAGTACAACAATGTGAATTATCAGAAGTGGGTAAAAGTGACTGTTTTGTTAATTCTTGGGAGATCTTGCTCAAGCATACTAATGCATCTACTTGTAGACGTGATAACAATAATGAAGATGTCTATAGTCTTGCTTGGGGATGTATCAAAGACATAACACAAAACCTGTTAAGATTTACAATTGAGGAAACTGAAGAAGGCAGCCATTTAGTGATTTATCCATGGTCACATAGCTAGTAAATATCTGAGGCTGGATTGAGCTAGTTTTTTTTGTTGCAAGCAAAAAGCTATATCCACCATGCCAACTAGTTTGCTGTGTGCAAGAAAAGAGTATTGCTATTCAGATTAACAAGATTTGAAAGACGTATGATCCATGCAGGTGTTGGAAGATAATGAAATATGGTGTTGAAATATTGAAAAACAATAAATTTTAGTTCCATTTTCTTTATTTTATTTTTCCTATTTGATATTTTATTCTTCCCTAATTACACATAAAAATCAATTTTGAACATTTGTTTTTAAAACTTTGAGTTCCAAATTCTCACCCTTCCTCCATCTCTATCCCCCTCATTAAAGGCAAGCAATTCCATATAGGTTATACATGTGTAGTCATGTAAAATACTAGTTGCATTTTCAAGAAGCAGTTTAAAATATCCTGACCTCAGCATCAGAAGAACTAGGTTCAAGCCCTGATTCTGGCAATGTGGTTGTGGAGTTACTTCCCCATTTTGTCTCGTGCTCCTGTGTAGAATGGAGACATGTGAGCATTGCTTTTCAGCTATCTCACATTGTAGGATGTTGTAATAAATCACTTTGTAAACCAAAATATACCAGATAATGTCAATTACAATTCATTAATTTAATTATATTAGATTTCAGTCTGCAATATTTCTTCAGCATTTTTCTTATATTCCTTTTAGCAAATAAACTATGATTTATAGCATCATTTGTTTTATTTTATTTTCATGTCAACAAATTTATTATTTCAATCTTTCACATGCAAAACATTTTGCAGGTATTCTGGACAAACACACATTCATATGGTCTTTTTTGTTTTCATCATGTTTTTACTGCTAATGCAGTCTCAGTTACTGTGCAGTATTAATGTTTAATTTGTCATTAAATATTGCATTGTCACCCTTGTAATGTAGAATAGACAGAAGTATTTAACATAGGTAGAATGGATTTTTTAGGTCTCTAGAAAAGAAACTCCATGAGATCTTAGACTTTGCTGTTTTACTCCCTAATTTGTCCTATTTCACAACACAGGATGCAAGAATGTTCTTTCTGTAGTCAAGGCAGTCAATGTGTTTTACAGCTACAACAGATAGACATCTCTTATCTGAATGGTCGATATAATTTTAGGCCAAAAATTTAGTTGAAAACTAATATTTGTACAGAGAAAGTGATATCAGCAGACTCGATATTCTATTAAGCAGTGCCTTTATACCAGAGAGTGAAGCTTAATTGAATGAATGCTGGATCTGGAATCAGGAGACCTGAATTTAAACAGAGCTCAAGTGGTTTTTAGCATTGACTTAAATTATTTGAATCTTAGTCACTCATTTCTGGAAAAGAATAAAAATGCTTTACTGAAATCTCATTATCAAATGAATTACTATCATCATCATGACTAAGGTTGTTTATACACCTCTTCTCACATTCTGATGATAAGTACAAGATGTAAATAAGCCCAATCATGTGTTTTTTTTTTATCAATATCTCTTGAATACACAATTTTTTTAAAAAGCCTATTATTTCCATGAACTCAATCATCAAATATGGTGGTAATAATAGTCATCATTATTTAAGGACTCAATCTCCAAAGAACTTAGTTTTTCAGGGGGATGGATTCTAAACAAAGAGCTTTTTCTTCACATGTTCATCTGGGAAGTGAGAAGTAAGGATCTGGTCACAGAAAAGGAAAATGCACCCTGAAGAAATTTCTCCAATGAATTTGCTACCTGATTTTGGACAAGTCATTTTAACAGTCTGTAACTGAGTTCATTCATTTGTAAAATGAGGAAGTTGGATTTCTTTGCAAATCTAAAGCTTTAATTCTATGACCCAACCATTCATTCCTGTTCAAAAAATAGATAGGGCTGGGTTTTGAGGGTGAAGTCACTTGCAGATACACCTGAGGTACCATGAACATTTATTTACTTAATGTGCTACATTATAGTTGTTCAAAGTCTTTTTTAGGCTCATTCTGTTTTCTTGCAGACTACAAATATGTGGGCTCCTGTCAGTCAGTGCACATGGCTGTTCAGTGTGATAGAAGAGGGTCCTTGGTTTCCCACAGGCTGGGAATCTGGTCTGCCTGACATAGCATTATTTACAGGGTTACTATGAAACCTTGGCTGGGAAGCCAGCTGCCTGTGCCAACTTTAAGTGTCTACAGCTAATCAGCTCAGTTCAAGAGAGAAAGGCATTTTACAGTAAGAAATGTTTATTTGCATCTTAATGGTGTTGCATTGGCTGCAATAAATAAGTTATCTTAAGATGGTTTAATCTGACTCTTTTTAAATCTCTTGAAAATGATATAATGCAGACATTAGTGATATGTTACTAAATAGCAAAATGATGAAGTGGGGGGAGAAAGAGAGAGAGAGAGAGAGAGAGAGAGAGAGAGAGAGAGAGAGAGAGAGAGAGAGAATTATCTAATTAAGCCCGGCTGAGGGATCTATGGGTTAAAATTCCAAAGTATAGAAGAAATGATAACTTCCTAGAGAGGTCCCAATCTTTGCCAGGTGCCCATGGAGGAAAATTCATGCTTTTAGAATTTTCTGACAGCATACACTGCTTTGGGTATGCACAAGACCATGGACAGCGCCAGTGCTTTCTTCTTCAATAAATTGGACTGAGCTAATCACTCTAATTATGTTTTTTTTAAATGAATAAGAATAATAATAATAAAAGCTTTTCTCTCTTTCACCTCCAGATTCATTTGAGAGATGCTGGAATTTTGTAAAAATGATGCCATATTAGAGATTATAGAGCTGAAAGGGACCTCAGATGTTGTAGTCCAATGTCATCATTTTATATTTCATAGGCATCCAAAACCTGAAGAGTTAAGTGATTTCCTCAAGGTCTTTCAGGTAATAAATAGCATATCCAGTTTTTCCACACGAGTAATCAGCCTCAAAATCTACTATTATATCACACTGTGTTGGGTGGGAAATAACAATAATGGAATAATTATAGCATTGTAGTACCTATTGGGTGTCAGACACAGCACTTTACAAATATCTTATTTTTCCTCACAGCAAACCTGGGAGGTGGTGCTATTATTATCCACATTTTGTACTTAAGGAGACTGAGGCAAATAAAGATTAAGTGACTTGCCCAGGGTGACACAGCTAAAAAAGGTCTGAGGCCAGCTTTGAAATCAGGTTTCCCTGATTCTGGACCAGAATATTATCGACTGCACTTTCTACCTGCCTATAAAATATGTAAAACATACAAAACATGCCAACACACAGTAAACCAAACAAAACTCCCAAGAAACAAACCTAGCCTGTCAGTCCTTACAAAATTCTGTCTACAATGTAATGGAAGTAGAAAATAAGTTTTATCAAGTGACTACTATTTTGTATATGGAATAAATGGCTGATCAAAAGTAGGCTTATAGATATAACTATTTCACAGACTGTCAAGCACAAAAAGCCTAGCTTCTGTTTGGGGTATCACATAGCTTTTGGCTCAAGCCTCATTTTCTCCAAGAAATTCAGAATAATCTCTTTTTTCAATAGCACAGAAGGCTGGCAACAACTTCTGGCTTGAAAATCCAGCCATCACAATATTATCGAGATAGACTTTATTGAGAGAAGGCAATAAAGCTTCAAAAATTAATGCATCACAAGGCCTTTCTCTCAGTGAAAAACTTCCAACACGAGTTCCATTTTGTTATCTTGCTATGGCCTGGACCTGCTCCCTACTCAATGAAATGGTTTCTTCCTTCCCTCCTTTGGCTCCAAAACTCACCACTACCTAGTATGGGAGGAGAGAGAGAGAGAGAGAGAGAGAGAGAGAGAGAGAGAGAGAGAGAGAGAGAGAGAGAGAGAGAGAGAGAGAGAGAAAGGTAAGGATTTTTTCTACTTTTCTCTCCTCTCCCCTTTTTGTTATTCAAACCAATTCTTTGCCAGTTCTTTCACCTGGAAATCATATTGGAAAGTAGAGACTGATGATTCCAGAGAGTTGAATGATATCAGTGTAGCTGTGCTTAGAGTTGTCCTTGTAATGCTGATAGCTTTGGAAGTGCAGAACTCCCTTTTAAAGAAATCTATTCCCTTTATTTATAGTTCCTAGTGCAGAGTTTAAAGAAGCTTGGAAGAATCTCTTGGGGACTGGCCTTGAAGTTAGAAAGACTTTGGCTAAGTCTTATCTCTGACAGTAGCTACAGAACACTGGACAGATCACTTAACCTCTCAGTGCAGTCTGAAACTCTCTAAGACTATAAACTGCAGAGAAGTTGCCAGTCTGCAGCAATGAAGAAGGTTTCCATATTATTCCCATGCTGATGGAATCACAATTCAAAAAAAAATCATAGCTCTCTTTTGTTACTACCCACTGCATAAGTTGGAATGATAGCAATAAGTAAAATTTATATAGTATTAAGCTGTATAAACTGTTATCAATCACTTATTCTTTACAATTTTGTGGGTCCTGGGATAATTTGGATTACCTCATTTTGAGTTGAGGAAATGGGAGCTAAGGGATATTAAGACTTGTAAACTAGTAAGTTCCTAAGGAAAGATTCAAAACCAGGTCTTCATAATTCAACTGCACCATTTTAGCAACTATACTTTGATAGAAAAGGCACTGAAATGAACATTTAGAGACCTTGGATTGAATGTTATTTAAGACATTTTTACTTATATTTCCATGTAAAAATCATTGCCTCTCTGGGCCTCAATTTTCTGAACTATAAGTGAGGGCCTTGACCTAAATGGTGTTTAAAACCTTCAAAGTAGTGAGAAGAACCAGGAGAATATTGTACATAGTAACAGTAACATTATATGAGGATCAACTTTAATAGACTTAGCTGTTCTAAGCAATTGACCTAATCGAATAATAATCTAATTCCAAAAGACTCATGATGGAAAATGCTGTTTCCATTCAGAGAAAGAACTATGGAGTATTAATGGAGATTGCAGCATACTATCTTTTCTTCTTTTTTTTTTTTTTGGTTTCTCTTTCTCATGGTTTTCTCCTTTTGTTCTGATTCTTCTTTCACAACATAACTAATGTGGAAATATATTTAATATAATTGTACATGTGTAGCCTATATCAGATTGCACATCATCTTTCAAAGGGAGAAAGAGATGGAGGGGAAAATTTTTGGAACTCAAAATATTATAAAAGTGAATGTTGAGAAGTAAAAAGAAAAAAAATGAAAAAAACACACCTTTATAGTTCTAAATCACTGAATTCTTTCATGTTCTTTTCTTGGAGTTCCTTTCTCTATTGTAGCCATATAGATTTCCCAATATAAACTCTATATCCAAACCTAATGACTGAAATCCCACACCAATCTTCACATCCCTTCTCCTCCTTAGCCTCAGAATCAAAATTCTTGGTTTTTGTGACCTATTAAATTCAACTCACCCAACATGTATATTGTAATGCCTGCAGTAGGCAGAGAGCATTCTGACAAACGATTAAGATGCTCAAGGTAGAAGAACATCCTCCAAAAAACCTGAGAGCCTTTCCCAGTGAGGGAAGAAATGAACATTCTTCAAAGCCTTAGAAGCTAATTTAGACTCCATTTACCACTAATAACTACCTGTAACTGTAATGCTCTTTTGCTCTTCTCTCTGGCCGACCACTATACACAATTATTTGCACACTGCTATTGTTTCCTTCTCTTCATAGTTCTTTGTTCACTCCCCCACTTCTCCATTCACACTGTCATAACCCTTTTAATGTCTCATCTGGACTCTTCCAATATCATTCCAAGTAGTATTCCTTCCTCGGGCATCTTCACCCTCCAGTGCATCTCTCTTGAGGAAATAGAACAATCTTCCTAATGACAAGAAAATGAGCTGGAATCCTGCTCAAGATTTTTCCTACCTGTGTGCCTGTGGCTGAGTCTCTAAATCTCCTTGAAGCTGTTTTATTCCCCTTCTTCAATTGAAATGATGGCAACATGTACCTCATAGGTTTATTCTGAGTAACAAATTTGATAATGTATGTAAAGAACTTAGCAAACCTAGAAGTGCTACATAAATGTGAGCGATGATGATGATGATGATGATGATGATGATGATGACATCATTTCAGTTTTCAAAGCCTCCCACACATTGTCTTCAACATACTTCTCTAGCTGCCTTTTACATTCTATGTTTTTAGGAAAGTGAAGTAGTACTCTATCTTAGCCTTCTTTTTGGTACTTCTTTTCCATCTTCCTCACACATAACACACTATTTAGCCATTTCTCTGCCTCTGAGAAGTCTCTTTTTCATGGTCTAGGTCAGGGATAGCTCACTTTATGAAGCTTTCTCTGAACCTCCCAGCTAAAAAAAGATCTCTCCCTTTTAATATTCCTTATAGAACTCTGTCCATACTCATCTGCCCTTTTTACCATCAATTGTGTTGTTCTACATTCTGCCTCCTATTATACTTATTTGTTTATAAGTTATGTATTTTCTACTAGAATATGAATTCCATGAGCATGGGTGTTGCATTATTTTCATCTCTGTATTCCCAGAACCTTGGACAATCTATGATATTTGATAAGTGTGCAATAAATATTTCTTTATTTTAAATATATTTGGGTAGTGGAGAAAATTTGGACATGTCATTTGGGGCCAGGTTGTGAATGTCTTTGAAAGTTCAACATTTTTTTTTGTTTGTTTGTTTTTTCTTGTTTTTTCTTCTTGGTGAGGCAATTGGGGTTACGTGACTTGCCCAGAGTCACACAGCTAGTAAGTGTTATGTTGAGGCCAGATTTGAACTTAGGTCCTCCTGACTTCAGGGCTCGTGCTCTATCAACTGCACCACCTAGCCACCCCAAAGTCTGACGTTTTTGGTATTACACTGTAAATAATGAAAGCTTCTCATTTCCAGACAAGATATTTCAACAGCAAAAATGTGTTATCCTCACAATATTATAGGTTTTTAAACATTTCAAAAGACGATTATTTTAATACTTGAATACACTGGCGTCTTCCTCCACCCCTAAATCTCACTAGTCCAGGAGAATATATTCTTCAGGGTAGGGACTGTTTTGTCATTATATTTTTAAGCTCAGTGGCTAGTAGAGTGCTTCCTCCTAATAGATGCTTAATGGGTGCTCATTAGATGAAAGAACGGATGAGTGAAAAATGGTGACAAGTACAATTTAACCAGTTTTCTTTGTTATAGAAAAGTTCTTCTTGAGAGGACTTGGGATACAATTTTTTAATAAAACTATGTGAGATTTTCTGAACCACTCTGATGTTGGGGGTCAAACACTTATATAAAAGAACTAGGTTAAAGCTCAGGTACTGATTAGGTATATTACTATGGAGAAGACATTTTTTTTTCTCTCAACTTAAATTTGCTTTGAGTAAAATGGCAATGGTAATGACTTTACTATTGTTCTTCAACTCATTTTTCAGTCTTGCATAACACTTCTTGATCTCATTTGTGGTTTTCTTGGCAAAGATACTGGGGTAGTTTGTCATTTCCTTCTCCAACTCATTTTACAGATGATAGAACTGAGGCAACTGATGTTAAGTGACTTCCCCAGAGTCTCATAGCACTACTCACCTGTCCATAAATAAAGTGTGTATTATTCTTAAATGCTACAGAAATATCTTATTTGGGAGGTTATGGGTTTGCAAATCTTGTTCCTTCTTCAAGTTCTTCAAGCACAGGCTAGAAAACCACTTCATCCATGTTATACTGGAATACACTTCATATATGGATTTAAATATGTGGCTGTTGAGGTCTCTTGCAACTCTTAAATCCTATGATTCTATGACATTTTATTATTATTGGACCTTATGATACTTTCTTTACAAATCCATTTTGAAAATAGCACAGAAGTTGCAAAATGTGGCATAGCTATCTTATGCTCAAAACCAAAGAAAGAACAGACCAGGAATGATTAAGAAACACTATGCTCCTGAGTTATATAGTCTAAGAATGTGTAATTATTCAAAGAGGCGTATTTCACAGGTTTAACCACATGAAATGCCTGAGTGATGCTATTTGGAAAAGCAATAAATCGAAGAATAAAAGTAAAATACGACAGAATTTCTCCATGACATAATTGATTTTGGCTGGTACATTAAACTATTGTAACAATGAGTTCAGAAATTATAGTGCTAAAATGTTTACATGATAAACACGTATTATTTTGCATTTAGTAGTCTTTACTTTTTCCAATTACATGCAAAGCTAGTTTTCAACATTCATTTTTGTAAGATTTTGAAATCCAGATTTTTCTCTGTCTTCCCTCCCCAAGAATGCATATATTCTGAAATAGGTTATACATCTAAAATTGTATCAAACACATTTCCACATTAGTCATATTGTGAAAGAAGAATCAGAAGAAAGAGGGGAAAATAATGAAAAAGAAAAAAAAAGGTGAAAATTTTATGTTTCAATCTGTATTCAGACTCCATAGGTCTTTCTCTGGATGTTAACAGTATTTTCCAAGATGAGTATTTTGGAATTTTCTTAGATCCTTTTATTACTGAGAAGAGTTGAGTGTATCATAGTTGAAATTGCACAATTTGCTATTATTGTGTACAATGTTCACTGGTTCTGCTAACTTCACTCAGCATCAATTCATGTAAGTCTTTCTAGGTTTCTCTGAAATCCACCTGGACATCATTTCTTATGGACCAATATTATTTCATTACATTAAAGTGCCACAACTTGTTTAACCATTCCTCAAATGATGACCATCCTCACCATTTCCAATTCTTCTCCACCACAAAAAGAGCTGCAATAAATATTTTTTGTTTCTATGAGTCCTTTTTAATGGTCTCTTTGGGATACAGACTTAGCAGCACTATTGCTGGATCAAAGGCTATAGATAATTTTCCTTGATAGTTTCTTGAAAGATGATGTCTAGGCTTTGTTTTTGATCATGGCTTTCAGATAGTCCAATAATTTTTAAATTACTCTCCTGGATCTATTTTCCAGATCAGTTGTTTTTCCAATGAGATATTTCACATCGTTTTCTAATTTTTCTTTCTTTTGAATTTGTTTTTCAGTGTCTTCATTTTTCATAAAGTCACTAGCTTCCAATTTTTCCATTCTAATTTTTGAGAAAATTTTTCAGTAATCTTTTGGACTTCTTTTTGCATTTGGCCTGGTTTTCCTTTTAAGGGCATCTTGTCTTCATTGGCTTTTTGGACCTCTTTTGCCATTTGGGTTAGGCTATTTTTTTTTTTTTGGTGAGGCATTTGGATTAAGTGACTTGCCCAGGGTCACACAGCTAGTATCAAGTATTTGAGGCTGGATTTGAACTCAGGTACTCCTGACTCCAAAGCTGGAGCTCTATCCACTTCACCACCTAGCTGCCCCTGTTAGGCTATTTTTTAAGGTGTTATTTTCTTCAGTATTTTTTCTTTTGGGTCTCCTTTAGCATCACTCTCAGTTTTCCCTCTACTTTTCTTACTTGCTTCTCAAAATCCGTTTTGAGCTCTTCCATGTCCTGGAACAAGTTCTTATTTTTCTTTTTCTTTTTCTTTTCTATTTTTCTTTTATTTATTTTTTTAATTAATTTATTTTGATTTATCAACAATCACTTCCATATGCTTTTGAGTTGAACATTTTTCTCCCCCTTCTTCCCCAGCACCCTCCCCAAGATGGTGCACAATCTCATATACGCTATATGTTTATATTCCTATTAAAAATATTTTCACATTAGTGAAGTTGTAAGTAAAAATTAAAACCAATACGAGGAACCATCAGAAAGAGGAATCAAAGGTAAACAGAAGAGAAAAAAAAAATAGCAATTCAACTTCCATAGTTCCTACTTTGGATGTGAATAGGCTGTTCCATGACGAGGCCTCTGGGGATGTCTTAGATCTTTGTATTCCCTAGAAGGGTTAAGTTTATCAACATTAGTCATTGCTCAACATGGCTATTATTGTGTACAAAGTTTGCTTGGTTCTGCTCACTTCACTCAGCATCAGACCATACAAGTCTTTCAAGGTTTTTCTGGTCAGCCTGTTCATCACTTCTTAAAGCACAGTAGTATTCCATTACATTCATATACCACAATTTGCTCAGCCATTCCCCAATTGATGGACATCCTCTCAATTTCCAATTCTTTGCCACCCACAAAAAGAACTGCTATGAATATTTTTGTACATATAGGTCCTTTTCCCATTCATATGATATCTTTAGGATATAGCCCTAGAAGTGCTATTGCTGGGTCAAAGAATATGTGCATTTTTATAGCCCTTTGTGCATAGTTCCAAATTGTTCTCCAAAATGGTTGGATCATTTCACAACTCCCCCAACAATGTATTGGTGTTCCAATTTTCCCACATATTCTCCAGCATTTATCATTTTCCTGTTTTGTCATGTTGGCCAATCTGATGGGTGTGATGTGGTACCTCACCTTTGTTTTGCTTTTCATTTCTCTAATCAATAATGATTTAGAGAATTTTTCATATGACTATAGATGGCTTTAGTTTCTTTAGCTGAGAATTGTCTGTTCATATCTTTTGACCATTTATCAACCGCGGAATGGCTTGTAGTCTTATAAGTTTGTCATAATTCTCCATATATCTTGGAAATGAGGCCCTTATCAGAGAGACTGGCTGTAAAAATTCTTTCCCAATTTTCTACCTTCCTCCTAATCTTATTTACATTGGCTGTGTTTGTGCAAAAAATTCAATTTAATGTAATCAAAATTATCTATTTTGCTTTTTATAATGTTCTTTATCTCCTGTTTGGTCACAAATTCTTCTTTTCTCCATAGATCTGCTAGGTAAACTATTCCTTGTTCTCCAATTTGCTTATAGAATCAGCCTTTATATCTAAATCACGAACCCATTTTGACTTCATTTTGGTATATGGTGTGAGATTTGGGTCTATGCCTAGTTTCTGCCATACTCTTTTCCAGTTTTCCCAGCAGTTTTTTTCAAAGAGTGGGTTCTTATCCCAGAAGCTGGGGTCTTTGGGTTTATCAAATAATAGATTACTATAGT
>NW_027556183.1:5000-18320 GCF_003287225.1 Phascolarctos cinereus | reverse complement strand
ACCTATCTGACAGTGTTATAGTGAGGATCACATGAGATAATTTATGTAACTTTGTATACCTTAAAAGCACTGTATAAGTTGTTATTATAGCTAGCATATATATTGTCTCATCACAATCCTGAGGAGAAGGTGCTATTATTATCCCCATTTTATAGATAAGGAAACTTAGAGTCAGCAATAGCAATTTCCTATGAAGGACAACTAATATTTCTTATAATATATGCATTTAATATTCACCCAAACCCAGTAAAAGATGAATATGCGTATTAGTACGATCTTTTCAGCAAGTCTGGGGAACCTCCAAGTTGGGGGACAAGGCGTAGTCCTAAAGATTTCATCCTTCTTTCCATCCCTTCCTTTCTCTAGTCAGTGCCTACAGCAATTTGTTCTCCCAAGGCTTTGCTTATTATCTGATTCAGGAGTACTTTGTTTAAGAATTAGAGTGACTGGAGAGAGGAAAGCAAGGGTAAACAAGTAATCTCCATTTCAAAGTGCAACAGTCAGTAGTTGATTGCATTTTGTGTCTGCCGGCCCCCCACCCCAGTCTCCCCAGCTCCAAGCCAAGAATGTTTTTCCTCATATGACCTCTAAGAATCTTAGTCTTCCCTTAAGACTCAGTTCAAGCATGCCTTTCTGCTAGAGACCTTTCCTGGCAACTAACCACCCACCCCCCTCAATTCCCTCCTCCCTTCTTACTGTCCCTTCACTTTCACTCTCACATCCTTTCCTTTTAATATGAAAGCTGAAATCTTATTTTTTAAATATCACTTGTTGCACTTATAGAATTGAATTGTTTGTTCTTGGTTTTATTAAATTAACTGACTTTTTTGAATCTTCCAAAAAAAGAAAATACCGAAATTATTTTTGTGTGATCTTCAGTTGATTTCTACTCCTCCATTCCCCTATAGTTCAGTGACCCAGTCATAGAAAGAACTCACCTTTACTCTACAGTGACCTCTCCAAACTTCAGTTTCCTCATGTTAGCCCCCAGTATTGACCTAACCCATTGGCCATTGTGAGGCTCAAATGAGGGCTTTGGCAACACTGAAGTCCACAAATGCCAGACACTATTCTATCGGAGATATCGTAGGAGCAGATAGAGAAGAGAGTATTCAGGTGAAGTAAACATTGCAATCAGTGCTGATGTCCTGATGTCAACATGGCCAGTTTCTAGTATATTCAACACACAATGTGTAAGAGAGTATGGGACCTAAATGCCAGAGAGGGCTCTGGGGTTCAGTGTAATGATTCCAATATGGTGGTGCATTTCTTTTCTGATACTCTTCTGTGTGGACTGGATGCTCACTCTGTGGAGGATACTTATGGTTCTGGTATAGGTTGCTGGAATTTTTTTTTTAACTGGAAGGGTTATGAGAGGTCATCTAGTTCTACTCCACCCAAAACAATGAAGTGATTTTTCCAAGGTCACTCAAATATTTAGACAAAAATTGGGGGACCAGAACCCATCTCTGCTGACCCCCAGTCCAACGCTCTTTCTGGATCCACTGATGCCTTTTAAAAAATAAACTCATGAGTTGTGAACTGATCCAACCATTCTGGAGAACAACTTGGAATCATGCCCAAAGGGCTATAAAACTGTGCATACTCTTTGAAGCAGCACTACTACTTCTAGGTCTGTATCCCAAAGAGATCTTTAAAAAAGGGGAAAGGACCCACATGTACAAAAATATTTATAGCATCTTTTTTTTTGTAGTCTCAAAGAATTGGACATTGAGGGAATGCCCATCAATTGGGGAATGGCTGAACAAGTTGTGGTATATGAATGTAATGGAATACTATTGTGCAGTAAGAAATGATGAGCAAGTAGATTTAAGAAAAACCTGGAAAGACTTGTACGGACTGATGTTGAGTGAAGTGAGCAGAACCAGGGGAACGTTATACACAGTAACAGCACCATTATGATGATCTACTATGATTCATTTAGCTCTTCTCAGCAATACAGTGATCCAAGATAATTCCAAAAGATTCATACTGGGAAATGCTATCCAAATCCAGAGAAAGAACTGTGGAGTCTGAATGCAGATTGAAGCATACTATTTTCACTTTTTTTTTGGTGGCCTTTTCCTTTTTCTTCTGTTTCTTCTTTCACAACATGACTAATGTGGAAACATGTTTAAAAAATGAACTCACAAAATACTGTTCTATTTTAAGACAGTTGCACCATTTTTTGTTTGTTTTATGGTTAATTTTTTTCTGGTTACATGACTCAAGGATCAATAGTGCCACTTCCATGAAAACAATAACAGGCCTTGGGATCATAGGTTTAGAGCTCAAAGGGACCTTAAAGGTGAACAATTCCAACCCCTTCATTTTATAGATGGAATATAGAAGAATCAGAGGCCAGAGATGTCAAGCAATTGGCCCACAGTCACACAGGATTCAAATGCAGGTCGTCTGATGTCCCACCCAGCACTTTCCACGCTGCCTCTCATTTTCAGTCATCTTTATTCAAAATGTTGGCATTGGAATGAGGAAGATCTAGGTTTAAATCCTACTTCAGACCCTTCTAAGATAATAGATTTAGAAGTGGAAGACACCTTATAGGTCATGGAGTCTTTCTCTTCATTTTACTTATGAGGAAACTGGCATCCAGGACCAGAGAGTTTAAATGATATGAAGTACGTAGGTTGTACAATAGGTAGGGCACCAGGCCTGCAGTCAGGAAGACCTGGGTTCAAATTTGGCCTCAGATACTTCATAGCTGTGTGACCCTGGGCAAGTCGCTTAATCCTATTTGCCTCAGTTTCCTCATATGTAAAATGAGCTGGAAAAGGAACTGGTAAAACACTCCACTATCTTTGTCACGAAAACCCCAAATAGGGATCATGAAGAGTCAGACACAACTAGTCAACAGAACAACAAGGTGGGATGTGAGCCCAGGTTTCCCTGGCTCCAAATCTGGCGTCACTATTCACTACAACCACACTGCCTCTTCTTCTCAGCCATGCTCTTTGAACCTCAGTTTCCTCATGTATAGTATAGGAATATAATACCCACAGTACCCCCACGGGGTTGGAAAGAGTGAGATCACATATACCTCAATATAGTGTATAAATTCAATTATTCTTATTTTATTGACTAAATCAATAATGGTGACAACCATCTGCGATGGACAGTTTAGAAATGACTAAAATAATCCATACAGTAACTTGGCCTTCTACTTCTCCAAGGCCTCTTCTGGCTCTGTATCTACGATCCATGGTCTTAATGGGCCAGCTGAAAAGGAAGTGATCATCATGCAGATGTCCAAAGTGTCTGAGTACAGAAAAATGGAAAGTGGGAGAAAAAGAACAGGGAAGATTTGTTGAACACTTTACTTTCAAGATGTACTCAGAAAGCATCAGCATATTTGTCAGGACCTTTGGAGGACTTTCAAAAGAAGGCAAATTAAAACTCCAGATCCAGAGTCTGAAATTTATGTGAAAACATACCTGAGGCTTTGTGATAGGCCATTACGTCATGATCACCTCATTGTTATTCAGGCGTTTCAGTCATTTCAGTCATGTCTGACTCTTTGTGGCTCCATTTGGGGTTTTCTTGGCAATGATACTGGAGTGGTTTGCCATTTCCTTCTCCAGCTCCTTTTATAGATGAGGAAAATGAGGCAAACAGGGTTAAGCGACTTGCCCAGGGTCACAGAACTAGTAAGTGGCTAAAGCCAAATTTGAACGCAGGAAAATTAGTCTTCCTGACTCCAGATCCAGCACTCTATCTACTGAGCCACCTAGCTGCCCAGTCATATCATACATGACAAGAAAACAGGCTTGCCCATTTTAGATGTTCCCCACTCTCCCATTCCCCCCACCCCCATGCCTGGATTTGTGCTCAATTTCTCCTTGTTTGCTTTTTTATATCATCTGTCCTCAAAAAAGCACATTCACATTAAGTTGTCCAGTTAACATGGAAATACCTTGAAAATATTGAAGCATTTGCATTTAGGATTCCTGATACAGCTACTCAGCGTGGAGCTAAGCTAGCAGAACATTCAATAGACTGCAACTTTGGCAAGAATGCAGAGCTGATTATCCATCAGAGTTCGTTCTTATTATCAGTTTGTTTAGCCTGTTTCCTATTCGATAGGAAGCACTTAATGAATGATTACACTGTTTCTCCCTCCCATAAATTGTGACTGAATTGAGTATTTTTATTCCCAGATAAAATAATAAAAAATACAGTAACCTTATTGCTGGATGGGAGGTAGAAGAAAATTTTCTTTGTTTGAAGGTTTGTAAACTGTGGTCTTTTCTCTTACATCTTAAACCCGAGTCTCTAAAACTAAACTCATTATTTTCCCTCCTAAACTCTCCCTCTTTCCTAATTTCCCTATTACTGTCAAGGGCAAGTCCCTCAGGCTCCCAGCCTAGGTGGTGATCCTCTACTCCTCACTATCTCCTCCTCCAACCCCCCCCCTATATTCAATACATTGCCAATACGCTTTCCCAGTATCTCTTGAATATGGCCCCTTCTCTTCTCTGACACTGCCACCATTTTGGCTCAGGCTTTCACCACTTGGACTGTTGAAATAGCCAGCTGGTGGATCTGCCTGCCTCAAGTCTCTCCCTACCCCATTCCACCCTCCATTCGGCCACCAAAGTGCTTTTCCTAAAGTATGGGTCCAACCATGACACCGTTCTACTCAATAAACTCCAGTGGCTCCTTATTGTCTTCAGGATCAAATTCTCTGATGCTCAAAGCCCTCCAAAACCTACCAGCCCTCCCCCCACCATCTTTCCCATCTTCCTGCACTTGTAATTGTCATCACCTACTCTTTGCTCTAGTGACAATAACCTCCTTCTTGGATGTTCCACAAACATGACAGTCCATCTCTGTTCTGGGCATTCTTTCTGGCCATTCCCCATGCCTGGAATGTTCTCCATTCATCTCTTCCTGCTGGTTTCCCTTGAGTCTCAGCTGAAATCGCATTTTTTCTCCCACTTAATAGTATTTTTTTACAATTACATGTAAAGACAGCTTTCAACATGCACTTTTACAAGATTTTGAGTTCCAAATTTTTTTTTCTTCCCTCCCTTCTCTCCCCACTCCCCAAGGCGGCAAGCAATCTGATATAGGCTATACACATACAATCATATTAAACATATTTCCACATTAGTCATGTTGTGAAAGAAGAATCAGAACAAAAGAGGAAAACCACAAGGAAGGAAAAACAACAAAAAAATGAGAATGATATGCTTCAATCTGCATTTAGAGTCCATAGTTCTTTCTCTGGATATAGATAGCATCTTCCATCATGAGTCCTTTGGAATTGTCTTGGATCATTGTATTGCTGAGAAGAGCTAAATCTATCATAAATGATCATCGCACAATGTTGCTATTACTGTGTACAATGTTCTCCTGGTTCTGCTCACTTCACTCAGCATCATTCCATACAAGTCTTTCCAGGTTTTTCTTAAATCTACTTGCTCATCATTTCTTACTGCACAATAGTATTCCATTACATTCATATACCACAACTTGTTCAGCCATTCCCCAATTGATGGGCATTCCCTCAATGTCCAATTCTTTGCCACCACAAAAAAAATGCTATAAATATTTTTGTACATGTGGATCCTTTTCCCTTTTTATGATCTCTTTGGGATACAGACCTAGTAGTGGTATTGCTGCATCAAAGGGTATGCACAGTTTTATACCCCTTTGGGCATAGTTCCAAATTGTTCTCCAGAATGGTTGGATCATTTCACAACTCCACCAACAATGCATCAGTGTTCCAATTTTCTCCAACATTTATCATTTTCCTGTTTTGTCACGTTAGCCAATCTGATAGGTGTGAGATGGTACCTCAGAGTTGTTTTAATTTTCATTTTTCTAATCAATAGTGATTGAGAGTATTTTTTCATATGACTATAGATAGCTTTAAGTTCTTCATCTCAAAGCTGCCTGTCCATATCCTTTGACCATTTATTAGTAGGGAATGACTTGTATTCTTATAAATTTGACTCTGTTCTCTATATATTTTAAAAATGAGGTCTTTATCAGAAACACTGGCAGTAAAAAATTGTTTCCCAGCTTCCTGCTTTCCTTCTAATTTTGGTTGCATTGGCTTTGTTTGTAAAATCCCATTCTTTACAAGAAACTTTTCCCAATCCCTCTTAATTTTAGTGCCTTCATTTTTTTAATTATTTCTTATTTCTCCTCTCTGTAGCTTATTTGTACATGTTGGTTGGCTTATTGTGTCCCTCATTAGACTCTGAGCTCCTTGAGCACCAAAACTCTCATGGGTCTTTTGGCTCTTTTTATATCACTAGTGCTCAGCACAGTCCCTGGCACATAGTAGGTGTATTGACTGACTCTCATCTCTAAGTTCTTGGCTATCTCAAACCCCTCCTCTAGTCATAGAATCACAGAATGTTAGAGCAGAGAAAGATCTTAGACATCATTTAGTGAGATCCTTTTTTTTATTTCACTCATTTTAATTAATCTGAATTAATTGTGACTTTTGTTTCTATGCAGCAGTAATCCTAATACTAAACCTCTCTACTCCTCAAAGAAAAGTGGGCCTTTTCTTTTAACAAGGAAAAACAGTTAAGCAAAATTAAATTGACAAAGGCCCATGGGCTCATAGAATCAAATACAGAGGTGAAAGGACCTCAGAGGTGAGCTAGTCTGATAACCAGATTTTGCTAAAGAGGATGCTTCAGCCCAAGAATGCTAAGTGACTTATGAAAAAGCACACAGGAAATTACTAACACAATCCAAACTGAAACTCAGGTCCCAAGCAACATTGAGCAAAAATGCTCCTCCTCCCTCCCTCCTCCCCAAGGAAAGGAAGAAAGTCCATTTTTCTTTTTCATCCCTTTTCTTATGCCAGCATTAGTCATTGTAATTACAGAGCTCTAGGCTTCATTCTTGCTTTTGCTTTGTCATTCGGCCTCAGTTCATATGTGTTTTCCCATATTTCTCTGAATTCTTCATGTCTGTCTTTTCTTACGGCATGGTGCCACTCTTAGATCAATCATTCTCCCCCTGCCCCCAGCTGATGGGCATCCACTTTGTTTCCATTTTTTAATGCTGTTAAATGAATTAAATTAATACTATTTAAGAATAATTTTGTATATGTAGGACATTCCCTTCTGTCTGATCTCTTTGAGAAATATTCCCAGCAACACTTTTAATTTATAGATAAGGAAACTGAGGTCCAAACTTGTAAAGTGGCCTTCAGTGCCTGAAGTCAGGAAAGCAACTAATATGAGAATTTCTGGCAATGAGACGGACTAAAGGAAATAAATTTTTGAGGGGAAGAGGGAGATAGGTCACTGTTCTGTTTTTCATGTTTAAAGATTCATTATTAATGACTTTCATATTAAAAGTAGAAACTTTTAAACAAGAGAAAGTGTGGTTAAAACAAAATGTGTCAATACTTTGCAAGGAGGCACAAAATCGTTACATTTCAAAGGCTTCTCTTCCCATTATGAGATACTGGTGAGAATGGTATTATTGGCTATAGAGGACAACATCCCCTTAGCCATTATATTCATACACTTTCTTTCTAGTATGATGCTTCTGACTCGAGGTGACTCATCCCTTCCTTCCATGTAGCCCCCAGCCTCTATATATTTTTAATCTAAGTTTTCATTCTTCATGCACAAAATAGTTTGGCAGTTTGAGAAAGAGAGAGCAATACAGGGGAATGTCCCCTGGAGTAGAGGAGCAGGGTTCAAATTCCAGCTTTTGTGACCTTGGGCACAAGGTTAGCTTGAGACCCCTCTTCATCTTGGGATGCTTAGTTTCTCCATCTGTAAGATGGGGAGGTTGGACTAGATTTAACCCTTGCACTCTCTTCCAGCTGTATATCCATGAACCATGAGCTCTGGCTTCTGTTCCAGGAGCGGGCATGGTTTCTGCTGAGTCACCTACATGCTCGGGTTTCTGTTTCCTGTCATGGCTGCATTTGCATTCATAGTCCTGAGCTGAGGACAGAGTGTCTGGTTCAGGTGCACAGTAGGTAGTGGAAGGTGTTTGTTTTATTTTTTTCATGCAAAGTCTCACATTGAGACAGAATCTAGGACCTAGGTCTTACTGAGCTAACTGGTCTTAGACCCTCTAATTAGCTGAGCCTCTAATTCAAGAGCACAGCACCTCAATTCAGAGAGAGAAAAGAAACAAACATTTATTAAACACTTATTAGTGCCAGGCATTGTTCTAAGTGCTTACAAATATTGTCTCTTTTAATCCTCGGAACAACCCTGGGAGGTAAATGCTATTATCCTCTCCATTTCGAAGTTGAGGAAACAGAGGCAGACAATGGGTGACAGAGCTAACAAGGGCCTGAGGCAGAATTTGAGCTCAGGTCTTCCAGACTCAGCTCTATCCACTGAGTCACCGACCTGCCTCAGGTCTCTTAGAGCCTAGCCCTAAGCAGGAAACAAGAAAAATAGATGAGTGATTGAACTCAGTGAGTTTATAATCTATGTGGGAAGACAAGAAGAAAACAGGTAAAACAATTAGGACATAAGAGATTTCGTGCTATAGCGGAAAAATGCTGGGTTTGTAGTCCTACCTGTGTGACCTTGAGCAAGTCACTTGACCTTTGTCTCAATTTCTTCATCTGTAAAACGAGAATAATAACAGCACCTACCTCCCGGGGTTGTTGTTAGGATTAAATGAAATAATATTGTAAAGTGCTTAGCATTATGCCTGGCACATAGTAGGCACTCTGGAAATGTTGGCTGTTATTATTATAGTTGTAGTTCAGGAGACGTGGATTTAGATACCGACTCTGCCACTCATTAGTCATGTGATGTGGAAGGCAGGGCACCACCTCGCTGAAACTCAGTTTAGTCATTTGTTAAAGAGGAATAATAAATCATACCAGCCCTACTTAATTCACAGGGCTTTTATGAGGATCAAATGAGATAATGCTTTTGAAAGTGGTTTTGTAAACCATGCCACTTTGGAGAAACTAACGTTATTATTATAGTAGGCAGTATATAATTAAGTGGTAAATTGTCGGATACTGATTGTAAAGGCCTTGGAGGTTGGAAGCCTGTAGAGATGCTGTCTTGAGCCCGTGTCTTCATGGCAGAGCACCCTACTGCCCTATGGGATGGCCAGAAACTCAGTGGCATAAGCACTGAGCCCCTCTCTGGATACCCACTTTCTCCTGAACCACTCCTTACCCCCACCACACACACACACACACACACACACACACACACACACACACACACACACACACTGGTTTGCCCCCACCTCCATTTGATTTCAGAATTTGGGGGTGGGGAATCCTCATCTCTGCAGCAGGGTGCAGGCCAGCCTGACATGACTTTTGCCACTGGGGCCAACCGTACTTTACGCCACTGAACACTACCTCTTCCCCCAAATTTGCTCCTGACACAAAAATCCCTATTTATTGCTTTGATAGTAGGGTTTTATAATCCAATTCCATAAGCATCTACTGTGGTACAAGGTACTAAGGAAACACAAAAAACTAAAAACTGAACCAGATCCTTCCCTTGAGGCTATATTCTATAGAATGAAAGGCTTGGTCATTGCCCCTGGGAAGGACATCCTCTTTTCGAACAGAGACTCCAGAGATAGGTAACCTATTTATTGACTCGCTAAAGCCTTGGTGTCAATGCAGTAATCTCGTCTCTCCTCTCTAACTCACACTGCTACGGCCTCAGTTCCGGCCCTCACCACCTGTGGCCTAGATTATGCTCCTGATGAGTCTCTCCCCATTTCAGCCCATCCTGTGGCGAAGTGAGTCTCCTCGGCACAGATCTGGCCACATGACTCCCTCACTCAACCAGCTGGGGGGGGGGGCTTCCCATTGTCTCCGGGATAAAATGAGGACTTCTCTGCTTATCCTAACCAACCTTCTGGGCCTGGCTTCCCCTCCCACACCCTTCCCTCCAGCCAAATTGTCTTTCTCTCAGTGACTGACACATGATGGTTTATTTTTTATCTCTTGCCTCTGCATGTTCCCCATGCCTGGAATGCACTCCCTCCTCACTGCTGCTTCACAGAGTCTCTTTCTTCCTTTAATATGAAGCTCAGGAATCATCTTTTAAACTGAAACCTTTTCTTATCTACCTGCTCCCCAATTTCCCTCCCAAATGACCTGTGTTGATGCTTGGCCCTTTCAGTGATGTCCGACTCTTCAAGGCCCCATGTGGGGTTTTCTTGGCAGAGATACTGGAGTGGTTTGACATTTCCTTCTCCAGCTCCTTTTACAGATGAGGAAACTGAGGCAAACAGGGCTAAGTGACTTGCCCAGGGTCACACAGCTAGTAAGTGTCTGAGGTTGAATTTGAACTCAGGTCTTCCTGACTCCAGGAATGACGCTCTATCCACTGCACTATACCCTGTACTCACTTACTTTGCATATATTTGTATTATTAACTTTATATTTATGATGCATATATTTTATAGGTATTTATTCCATCCCCAACATATACACACAGACACACAAAATGTTTCTAAATTTGTAAGTCATCTTATTCTGTTGTAAGTCTTTGTAACTCATTCTATTCTGTTTCATCTGTTTGTTCAGTCTCCCTTTCGAGGATGCGAAGACCAAGCCCTCCTTTCCACAGGACCACACATCACACAATGTCCTATGCCCTGCAAGTGTTTAAATAAATGCCACTGACTGCTCTCTTCCTACCTTTCCAGTCTTTTTTTTTTAAAGTCACTCCCCTGCCCACACTTCATAGTCCTGCATACTCTAACCTGCTGTTCTTCAAATATGATGCCCCATCTCCCATCTCCGCCATTCCCCATGCCTATCTCCCTCTTCCACTTCACTTCTCAGAATCCCTGGCTTCCTCCAGGGTTCTGCTCAAATGCCACCTTCTGCAGAATGCTTTTCCTCACTTCTCCCACATTCTAGTGCTATCCACCTCCAAAGAAAGAACTGATGGAGTCTAAAAGTGGATGGAAGCATACTTTTTTTTAAACTTTATTTTTCTTGGGTTTTTTGGGGGGGTGGGTGGGGGGTGGTTCTTGCACGACATAGTTGAAATGGAAATATGTTTTGCATGACTGCACATGTGTAACCTATCTCAAATTGCTTACCTTCTCAAGGAGGAGGAGGGAAAGAAGGGAGAGATTTTAGAACTCAAAATTTAAAAAAAATAAGCCAAATGTTTAAAATTGTTTTACATGTAATTTTTTAAAAATAAAATACAAAAATTTTCAACAACAACAAAAAAAGAAATCCTTCCAGCTACTCTGCATGTATCTTGTTTTCACCTATTTATGTACATATCATACATTAGAATATAAGCTTCTTGAAGGCAGAGACAATGTTTGCCTTTTTTTTTTAATCCCCAGTGCTTAGCACATACCTAACACATAGGAAATGCTTGTGATTGATTGGTTAATTAATAGATTGTGACTCTTCCCCTTAGGATCCTAGGATCACGGATTTAGAACTGGAAGAAAATTTAGAAGTCACTGAATTCTACCTTCTTGTTTTATAATACTCAAAGAGTCTCAGGTGATTTGATCATGATCTCATAGGCACTAGGCAGGAAAACTGAAAATTCAGTTTTGCCACCCAAAACCCAGGTTCAAAAATTCCAGAATCAGAACACTTTCCATTGGGCTATCTAGCCACCCCTAAAAGACATTCCAGAACCCAAGTGTATTGTGTTGTTGCTCTAGTTGTGATCTATGTACAGAGAGAAGAAAACTTAGATTAGAATTCATCTGTTCATTTAGAGTTTTTAAAAATTTACATATCTATCTATCTATCTATCTATCTATCTATATGTGTATATATATTATATATATATATATATATATTATATATATATATATATATATATATATATATATATATGTACCTGTGTGTGTGAGAAGCACATTAGTGCTACAAAAACAGCTTGGTATAGCTGATGAAGAAATAGATTAAGAGTCAGAAAGATCTGGGTTCAACTCTTGCCTCTGACACCAACTGCTTTGGGTAAGTCTTCTTCTCAGTGGCCCAGGGCAACAAATATTTTGAAACTGGCTTAGATATCTGTGTTCCTTGGAACAGCAACCAATGCTAAGCTAAGTAGTATTTATGGTATCACTTATGGGTAATCAATTATGGGCTGTATTGAACCCAGTCTTTCTAATTGGATTCCAATGAAGCTCCTGCTTTCCATCAGCAGCCAACATGTGAATGGGTGTGTTCTCCCAAACCCATTTGGTATTGATTTTCAATGCTGCTTAATAGTTCGCTCTGCTGAGTCAATTAAAATTAAAATCCATAATAACCAAATGTTGAAGTGCTTGCTAGTAAGCTGATTTGTATCAACTTTCTGTCCTGTGGCTGCCAGAGATCGAAATTCAGTGTTTAAAACCCTAAGGACACAATTTTCCTTCTCAAATATGTCCGGCTCCATCTTTCCTGAGTTTAGCACTGGCCAACATTTTCTTGAATCTCAGCCTTGCCACTTTCTACCCGTTCGACCTTGGAAAGGTCACTTACTAGCTGACATTTTTATAGTGCTTTTGGATTTGAAAAGTGTTTTACATATGCTACAACCCTGTGAGAAGAATACTATTATTACCATCCTCATTTGACAGCTAAGGAAATGAAGCAGACCTAGGCTAAGTGACTTGTCTAGCTAGTAAGTGTCGAAGGCTGGATTTGAACTCAAGTCTTTGTGACAGGGCTTTATGCCCTGTATCACCCAGCTGCATTTTATCTTCCTTGGTCACAGTTTCCCAATCTATAAAAAATGGGGGTGACTACATGGCCTCTGAAGACACGTCCAGCTGCAAATCTAGAATCTTGTTCATTTTCTGTCTTTTCCTTTTAGAAGACATACAGTGCATTTATTAGTATAATTATATTACGTTAATTACATTAATTGCTTGATGATTGCAATGCTCATTTACTTTAGAATAATGAGTCTGCTGATCAAGGTAATGGGATCTTTTCTCAGACTTTTGGGCCATCACCAGGTCAAGGCTGATTCTGCTCAGCTCCTTCACTTCTGTGGACTTCCGTCTTCATAATCTTTGTAATTGTAAGAGAATAGTTTGCTTCTCCATTCAGGTCCACCTCACACCAAGCCATAACTAGGAATGCCATCTTTTATGGCAAATTCAGTTGGGCAAAGTCAGGGTATGGGGCTCGCTGATAGTGACCTCAAAGCTGCTGCTGGGGATGCTGGCATCATTGTTGATCCTGCAGTTAACCTTGGGCATCTCACATACTGGAGGTCCCTACTCCAGGCAGTCTGCCTCAGTTAAGGGCACAGAGATGGACAATGGAGGAAGGAAGATCCAAGGATAGGGTATGACAGCAATAGGTACTGAGGATGGTTGTTGCAGCCATGGGCA
>NW_027556182.1:0-18382 GCF_003287225.1 Phascolarctos cinereus | reverse complement strand
ATTCTACTCCTGATCTTTATTTTGCGTTTGTGTGTATCTCTTATTTCCTATCCCTCCTGACTCCTCTATTTTACTTCTACCTGCTACCTTGTCCTCTTGTTACTTAACCTACCCCACCCAAGGATCTCTCCCTCATCCTCCCATTCCCATTAATCTAAATACCCTTCTATACCCCCCTTTAACCTATACCCTCAGCCTCCCTTCTAGAGATCCCTCCCTTATTCTCCCTTCTCTATCCCCTTAGCATTTTATTTCTTTCTGGAGTTAGAAGTCTTTTATACATGTGTATGTGTATGTGTATGTGTATGTGTATGTGTATGTGTATGTGTATGTGTATGTGTATGTGTATGTGTATGTGTATGTGTATGTGTATGTGTATGTGTATGTGTATGTGTATGTATGTGTATGTGTATGTGTATGTGTATGTGTATGTATATGTATATGTATATGTATATGTATATGTATATGTATATGTATATGTATATGTATATGTATATGTATATGTATATGTATGTATGTATATATGTATTGTTCTCTCTTGAACCCATTCTCAGTGAAAGTAGGTTTCCAGAACTACCAGCCCTTCTCCCCATCTAATTTCTCTCTGTTGGCTCTTTCTCTCACACCTCATTTGTATAAGATAATTACTTTTTTTTAGCTGTTCCTAAATAGTTTTACTTTTTAAAGTCATAAAGTCAGGTCTACTCCAATCTTTCTTACGAACTACCCAATTACTAATAACGATCTTAGACATATATTTTACATTTTACATACATAAAAGTTAAACATTCTATCCTTATGGAGTCCCTTGTAATTAGTCTTTGGCATGTACCTTTTATTTATCTTGGCTCTTTTATGTCAA
This sequence comes from Phascolarctos cinereus, assembly GCF_003287225.1. Taxonomy (NCBI): domain Eukaryota; kingdom Metazoa; phylum Chordata; class Mammalia; order Diprotodontia; family Phascolarctidae; genus Phascolarctos; species Phascolarctos cinereus. The sequence continues at coordinate 17,520 of NW_027556182.1, read as the reverse complement.
GTCTTCTATTAAATTCAGGTTGGTTTTTTTTTTAAACAAAGTCCTAAAAGTTTGACAATTCATTAAATATCCTTTTTTTTTTTCATTCAGGATTATGTTTAGCTTTGCTGGGTATGATATTTTTGGCCACAACCCCAGTTCTTTCGTTCTTCAATATATCGTGTTCCAAGACCTGTGGTCTTTTAGTGTAGCCACTGCTAGGTCTTGCGTGATTCTAATTGTGGCACCACTGTATTTACATTGGTTTTTTTTTCTTGTCACTGGTAATATTTAATCCTTGAGCTGAGGGTTTTGAGTTTGACTATGATATTCCTGTGGGTTTTCCTCATAGTACCTCTTTCAGGTGGTGTTTGGTGGATTTTTTCTATTTCTACTTTCCCCTCTTTTTGTAATGCTTCAGGACAATTTTCTTTATTTCTTATGTTATTGTATCAAGATTCTTTTTTTGATCATAGCTGTCAGGTAGTCCAATTATTCTTATGTTTTCTCTTTTTGATCTGTTCTCTAGATCAGTTGTTTTTCTTATGATATTCACATTTCACATTCTCTTCTATTTTTTCATTCTTCGTATTTTGTATTATTTCATGATCTCTTATAACTTCCCTGGCTTCCCTTTGCCCAATTCTGATTTTCAAGGAGTCATTGTCTTCCTTAAGATTCTGGATCTCCTTTTCTAAATGTCTGACTTTCTTTTCATAATCTTCTTGTTTTTCTTGATTGCTCTTTTTTTAAAGTTTTTCCTCAATCTCTCTTATTTGATTTTTAAAGTGTTTTTTAAGTTCTTCTATGAATTCTTTTGGGGCAGGTGACCATTTGACATTACTCCTTGGGGTAGAAGAGGGTTTCTTTGCTTTAGTCTCCTCCTCTGAAAATGAACCCCGATCTTCTCTATTCCCATAGTAACTCTCTATGGTTAGATTCTTTCTCCTTTGCCTGTTCATTTTTTTCATCTGTACTAGCTTAGTTTTTGTGATCACTTCTAGTCCTGGGGTGTGGGAGATGGTGCCTCTGGCCTCATAGCCTCCTTCAGTTCTCCTCTCTGGCCTGGAACCAAGACCAAGGCCTCCAGCCTCCTGTAAATGCCCACAGCCAGTGGAGTCCCCACCCCACTGCTTCTGCACTCACTGGGCTGTGCTGGTTGCTTCTCAACCCCAGCCATATCTCTGCAGCACAGCATGGGTCTGGTGTTCTTTGTCAGCAGAGTTTCCCTCGATCTTCCTCAGCTCAGAGGCCCAACTTCACTTACTGTCTGGGGGTAAAAGTTCCTGTGGCTAGGGCTGAGGCAGCCCAGCTAACCCCCAGGATTTTCTGCTTGTTGTTTAAGTGGACCTAGCCTGGAGGGTTTACTCTTTATAGGGACCAAACCTCTTCCGGGGATTTTTCTTCAGATCTTCTCTAGTCATCCCAGGAGGACCACTGTTCTGCCCCTACTCTTATTTATTTTTACTGCTCTATGTTCACCCTGAGGGGCTATTTTATCTTGTTTGTGGGGGAAATTTTTAAGAGCTTGGGATTTTCTGACCTACTCTGCTGTCTTCCCCAGCAAAACATATTCTTAAAGGGCGCTCCTCCAAGTCTCTTCCATATATATGTTAAGATCACATAAGATTCTTTTATAGATGCAACCAGAGAGCTACTTTACAATCTTTGGATTATCAATACCAAGCAAGCCATAAATCAGAGATTTATATTTGTCAAAGGTATTTACCATTGCCATGAAGGTTGTCCTGTCATTCAATTATCAATTGTCAATGATCAATTATCTATAGATTGTGATATCTTCTAGATGGCTTCAAGCATAGGTTATCTAAAACTAAACTTCATTTTTTAGCAGAAGATCAGAAAGATGTTATTGATACTATACAGATAATATAATCTAGACAAAGTATACATATCTAGATGTGTAGATTTTACCAAAGCACTTGATAAATACTCTCACACTGAATTTGTGGTCAATATGTAAAGATGTAAACTCAATTATAGTGGAGTTAGGTAGAGCTGGAGTTGATTGAATGACCAGAACCAAAAACCAGTCATTAACAATTCAATGTCATCTAGAAAGGAGGTCTCTATTTTAGGGTCTCAAGAATCTATCCTTGCCTTTATGCTCTCACTTTCTTCTTCAGTGGCTTAGATAAAGGCATAGATAGCTTACCTGACAAATTTGAGAACGACATAAAGCAGGGAGGAACATTAACACACTGGATGGACCAGTGAGACAAAACCTTTATTAGACTCGGAGCACAGAGTGATATAGAGCCAAGGAGTCACTAATATTATCTCCCACAGAAATAGATTTTTATTGGAGATTTCCTCTTGACCTGAAGAAACTGGATCTCTCACAAATCTCTCTTCTTGCCACTCTTCTCACTACTTTGAATCATTTGGCCCAACCAGCTGGATCCCAGGAACAGCAGTGTATGCCACTCCACCCTACAAAGGGTGGTTATCGGCTCCCCTTACTAGTAGTGCTCATGTCTGCCAGATATTAAACGTGGAATAGTTTTTATTTACAGTAAAAAACCGAACAAACCAATACAGAAAGGAATTGTACTCAAGCCCATCAATATCCCCTCCCCTTTCCTGGTAGACCTCTATCTTCTCCTAGGGACCTATACAGTCCTTATAGATTTTAGCACTATTCTGGTTGAAGCCCCCAGGAGGAGGAAAGAACTCAAAACTCACACAACGGCCAAGCCACTGTGCACCTCTTACACAGTACTGCCCCAGACAGAGCTCCAGCAAAGGGGTAAGGTGAGGATTTGTTCCTCCGCCTGAGTTCCTGTCCACCTCCTGGCGCCTGTCCACTGTAACCCTGCCTCTTGTTGGCTCCTAGGGGCACCTCCATTGGTTACTCCTCGCTCAGTTGTTCTGAGACTGCCCTTTCTCCTGCTGGCACTTCATCATGTCACTGTCTTTCATTAGTTTGGCTTCCCTGCTCTGGCTCCTTGCCACACTGGCCCTTCTCTTCCCTTAGTACTCAGTCACTGTTGCCAAAGGGGCTCAGCCTCCTCTGGGCTCTCTACATGTGAGCTCCAACCCCAGACCCCACTCAAGGCCAGGCTCTGCCTCCCACAGGAGCCCTCTGGCTGTGGTCCTTCTGCCAGGGTAGGGGTCTAGGTCACATTTTCAGGGTTGGGATGTCCCCAAAGGCTTTGCTGTTGCAAATACACATGGCTTAGTTTTTGTGCTTCCTTAGATTCTTCTATATATAGTCACAAAACAGTTGAGTACCCAAAGAGAAGCAAGGGATCAGACCCAGGCAGGTTTCTGCTGCAGAATACTCCCCAAGTGAATCTGAAGACAGAGATTCCCAAATGAAGTGAAAATAGGGATCCATAAGGAATTTCTATCCCAAGATGGAGCTCGGTCTCGAGTGCAGACCTAAGCCCCAGTGAGCAGGAAACACAGTTTTAAAAGTAGAATTGGTTTTGAAGATCCCAGGTAACTAAGAGTTGCTAGGTTCTGTGTTCTAAAGAGCTTGACACGTAAGGCAAAGAATGTCCACCGACAGATGAAAAAACTTGCCCTTGCCAAGACCATGAAAGAAACAGAAAGATTATTCCTTGGAGAAAAAAAGCCAGGAATGTTTTTTCCCCTAGGAAGAGCATCCCTGGGCCTGTTCCCTCATCTGTCAAATGAGAGGATAAGAATCAATGGCCTACAAAGTCCCTTCCCTCTTGGAACCTATGATTTATGAACTTTTTGTTGTCTAATTGCTGGCTCTGTTAAGGGCTTCTGCTGTCTAAAAGCTGCATCACAAGGAAAATACTATCAGGTTTAAACCAAAGAACATAAGAAAATGCACTTTCACCCCAAGAAAATCCACGCTTCCCATTTACTCTTTGGCAACTATGTGCTGCAGAGGACCTAGAGTCAGGAAGACCAGAGTTCAAATCCAACCTCCGATACTTTCTAGCTGTGTAATCCAGGCCTGGGCAACTCACTTAACTTGTTTGCCTCAGTTTCCTCCACTGTAAAATGAGAATAATAACAGTGCCTACCTCACAGGCTGGTTATAAGGATCAAATTTGGAAAGCCCTTAGCACCCAAAGATTATACAAATGCTCCTTCCCTTCCCTTCTCCCCATTAGGAAGACCTAGTTCTCTAACTGAAAGCATGTGCCCAGAAGAGCCATGCCTGCCAGTACCGAGCACGGACCCCAGAGGCAGATGAATAATGCTCAGCAGCAGCCATGTGACAAACAGAGAGCCCTGGCAAAGACTACTTGGCATCTGAGACCCGTAGGGAACAAGCCAGTCAGGAGCAGCAGGAGAGCAGGGCTAGAAGACATCAGGAGCCCTTCCGCAGAGACATGAATTGCCCCGTCATGCATGTGCCCTCCCCACATGTGTTCCCTACAATGTTTCTACTCTCACGACTGATGGTATGGAGTGCTTGCAGAACTGTGCCCCAAGTGTTTGGGGTACAGGGGAAATGTATTGTGGCTACTTTTCTTACTGTGCTTTTTCCCATTAAATATATTTGCTTTTAACCAATTATGTCCTCTAGCTAATTATTAAAGGTAAACACGTGGATGGGGACTCATAGACTATGGTTTTGAGTGGATGAAGACCCAAAGTGGACCGTGGAGACCCTGAAGTGGGGGACTTGTCTAGAACTTGTCTAGATGACTCACCTGTCAGTTGGGGGTTGGGGATGGGGAAGATGGTTCCCAGGTTCTAAATCAAAATAAAACAGCCAGACTGCCTTCAGGTTTGGATTTTTTTTCTCACTCTTTAGGGCCAGGGTCAAAAAGTCTAGATTATTTAATACATAAAGTTTCTCTGTAGCCCAGTCTTCCACACAGAGAGTATCTCAGGAAGCTGCAGGAGTCTCCTTCCACTCACCCTCTTTCTTTCTTTTTTGTCCCTATCTATGTTAGTGAGAGCTCTCCCAGCTCCCAATTTTTGTCCCTATCTGTGTTAGTGGGAGCTCTCCCCAGCTGCCAACCAGGCTGACTTCCCTTGTTCAGCATCTCCCTTTGAATCTTGAATCTTGAGGTCTGAAGGGATTCCTCTGCTCCCTCTCCCTGCTTGTCTTCCTAATCCCCCTTTCTTCTTGTGGTAAATGGTATCCACTCAAATTAGCCTATGTTGCCTCAAGAAAATACTAGAAACAATATGTAGGAGGGGTGGGCTGACAACTGTTTGTATTTCAAGAGCTCAGGGAGGGGCAAAACTGGCTATACTCCCTGGCACAGGCACCTGTAGCTCAAGGAGCCAGCATGGTGAAGAATCATACTATTTTACACTTGAAAGGAATCTTTGAGATCATCTAGATCAATCATTTCATCTTGAAGAATAAGAAAATGAGGTTTAAGAGAAGGTAAGAGACTTGTCCAAGGTCACACAACTACTGATGGTAGATAGACAACCAGAATCCCATTCTCCTGACCAATGTTCTCTGCCTTACACCATACATTCTCTACATTTACATTTCAATGTATATGATGCAGATAGAGTGTATATCTTCATAAATCTTCATGCCTGTAATAAAGTTGCATTCAAAGAGTGTATTTATGTCCACAACTTAATATGGGAGGGGAAAATTAGAGAACTACATTCACAGCAAAGTACTAAGACGTAGGAAACATGGTAGAAAAAGCAGGACAATAGACAACTACATTAAATGAATCCTCTTCTATTTTTAACCCCATTTGGGGTTTTCTTCGCAGAGATATTGGAGTGGTTTAGCCATTTAGCTCTCTAGCTCATTTTACAGATGGGAAAACTGAAGCAAAAAGAGACTTGCCTAGGATCACACAGGTAATTAAGAGTCAGAGGCCAGATTTGAACTTTCAAAGATGAATCTTCTTCAATCCAGGCCTGTCACCCTATCCACAGCATCACCTAGCCACCCTCTATTTTTAATACCTTTCTTAAAATGACTATATCCTCCCAATGGGATCCCATTTTCTATTGAGAGCTAATCAATTTTGAAAACACTTGAGCAATTAATCACTAAGAATCATAGACCTTCGGAGTTGAAAATTTAGAGCTAGAAGAGAGTTTAGAGGCCATTTTGTTCAACCTTGTCATTTAACAGATGAAGAAATTGATGAGGCCCATATAACAGATAAAGGCCTGAGAAATGCAATGACTTGCCCAAGGCCACACGTAGTTAGCTAATGGCAGAACCAGGACTTACAACCTATATTTCTTGACCTCCTAAATTTTAGTATTTTTTCTAATCTGCATTTTCTTGAATGTTTAAGAGCTACCAACACATCCAAGTCTCGTGTTAGCTTTTTATTTTTATTTTTTTAGATTATTTATTTATAACTATTTATTTACATAGTTTTTAGTTTTCTTTCCAGATTTTTTTGAAGTCTGCCTGCTCATCACTTCTTAATTTATTTATTTTTCGTTTTCAACATTCACTTCCATGAGACTTTGAATTTCAAATTTTCTCCCCTCCCACTTCTTCCCCACCACCCAAGACAGTGTACAATCTGATATAGGCTCTATATACTTTCACGTCAAGCATATTTTCCCATTAGTCATGATGTAAAGAACAGTTAGAACTAATGGGAGGAACCACAAGAATGAAGCAATAAAACAAAACAACAAAGGAAAAGGAGAGCAAATAGTATGCTTCCATCTGCATTCAGACTCCATATTCCTTTTTCTGGGTGGGGATAGCAATTTCCATCATGAATTTTTGGAGTTGTCTTATATTCTTGTGTTGCTGTGAAGAGTCAAGTCATCCCATAATGTGGCTGTTACTGTGTACAATGTTCTCCTGGTTCTGCTCATTTCACTCTGCATCAGTTCATGTAAGTCTTTCCAGGTTTTTCTGAAGTTGGCCTGCTCATCATTTCTTATAGCACAATAGTATTCCATTACACTCGTATACCACAACTTGTTCAGCCATTCCCCAATCAATGGGCATCCCCTCAATTTCCAATTCTTTGCCACCACAAAAAGAGTTGCTATAAATATTTTTCTTTTGTGGGTCTCATGTTAGCTTTTTCAAAAGAAGTATTAAATTCCTAAATCAAATTCACATTCAGTTTATGATCTGGTATAACCATCTCTCTTGCCTTTCTACAGTATCTGGGAATTATGCAATCATTCGACTCAAACCAAACTAGCAAGTATTTATTGAGCTCCTACTGTGTACAAAGCAATGTGTAAGGACCATACAAAGAAGTATATTCCCTATTTATATGCTACAGCATTTTTCCTTAGCTATATGCAGTGTCCTACACATCCCTACTTTCCACATTCCATGTCATTAATGAAGGTAAAATTCTACAAGTTGTCAGTCATCATAAGCGTATATTTGTATCAAACCCAAATACTATTCATCACTCACTCTCAAGCACTATGATACAGAATTTAATTTTTTTAATGGTCTTTCCTTTCACACATTATAAGCAGGGCATTATTACCTCTTTGGAATGGGCTGAGCCCTGATTTCAGTGCTGTACAATAACATGGAAAGGAACTTTATGAAGGCAGATTGATAATGGTGTAGGGTTTTGAAAAGGCAGAGCCACGTCTTGAGAGTAAGCTGCTTACGTGTTGTTACATAGGACATCTAACAGTGTTCTGGGTAAAAGATTGCATTTCACCATCTATTTGCAAAGCAGCAGCCCTTACTAGTCGATCCCCTCTTCTTGATCCTTTAGTATTCCTCTCTCATTCAGGGACGGTCATCTCAAACCCTTTGGGGGGGGGATCTCAGCTGGGCCTGAAGGCCCAATGCTCTCTACTGTGATATTTGCATTTCATACTAAATCTGTCTATAACATTACAAATTTCACACTCCTACATTTCTACAGTTGCATCATCTTAATCATATTGAAGATCATTCTGGCACTTCTCTTTTATAAGTGGAACTAGCATTTCCACACGAACTGGAAATGCAAAATTGTTCATTGTCTTTCTAATGGGGAGGTTAATCTCTGCAATGTGTGTGCCTGTACACATTTTTTGTACTGTTTTTACGAGCACAGTTATATAAATTGTGTCTGTGTACACACATGCGTGAATCCTTAAAGGAAGAAAAGTCTGTGTGTGAGCGGGAAGGAAGGAGAGGTAGAATGAGAGAAAAAATGAAAGGATTTTTTTTCCCTCAGAAACTACTCTGATGTGATGGGAAAGAACTTGTTGTTTTGGGGGTCTCCTGAAACTTAATCTGCCACAACCCCCACCTCTACTCCCTAAGAATTTAGTCTTCTATTATTAATTTTATCTGTCCTTCTGAGGACATTGAGGCTTAAGGAGGTTAAATGAGTTACTCAAGCTCACCTTGGCCAGTAAAGGACAGAACTCATAGTCTTTACAATGACTACATATGAATGTATGTGTACATTTATACAGTACCTAATGCTTTTCACATATTCTTCTTCTCTTCATATATCTTTTTAGAGCATATTACTTCTCTGTTCTTGCGCTAAGAGCAAATAATGCAAAGACCCTTTCTTCAGCTTCCTCCATTTTTTTGAGGAAAAGATTCCTTTCCTCTAGTGAAGACAGACCTGGCCTTGGAGCCAGGAACATCTGAGTACAAGCCCTACTTCTAATACATACTGGCTGTGTGATTCTGGGCAAGTCATTCAACATTGCATTGTCCTGGACAACTCTTTAATACTCTATAAGTTGCAGAGAAGATGCTTTTGTTGGTGGAGGGAATGTCCTCACTATTTTCCACTAATTTTCTTCACTAATAACTTTCACTAATTTCCCTATACCAGTAAAATGATATGTCCACCCTATACCTCCTTGAGACGTGGTCATAAGGGAAACAGGAGAAAGGTCCTAACCCAGTAGAAATCAAGTAAGCCTCTGATATTCATTCCCTCACTAGTATTATAGGAGAGCTGCTCCAGGGCTACTCCATCATTTAAAAAGCCAGAGAAGGGTTTCTGGTACTGAAGTGAGAGGCAGGAATGACACACATAAAACTCCCCCTCCCCTGCCTTTGGCCTTATCTGGGTTTCTCTTGTTCCCTAATTTCCTCTTCCTAAAAGAATCTATTGCTCCATAACATGGGAAGATGTGGGGTCAAAAGCCATACTTGCTGAAGCTTTCTTTCTCTATCTATTAACTTATATCCCAGCCCCTCTAGAAAACATTAAGTGCCCATGGAAATACTTCAACTCATCTTAGAATCATAGGACTTTTTAGTTTGAAGAGAGCTTAGCAATCAATTAGGCCAACTCCCTCATTTTATAGATAAGGAGAGAGACAAACAGATAAAAAGAGAGAGAAAGAGAGAGAGAGAGAGAGAGAGAGAGAGAGAGAGAGAGAGAGAGAGAGAGAGAGAGAGAGAGTTAAGCAACTTCCCCACTGATACAAATTTGGTATGGTATGAGAGGGACCTGCCTTGGCAACGTTTTTGTAAAAAAAGATCTGGGGGTTTTACTTGACCAAAAGCTTAATATGAGCCAATAATGTGACGTGGCTACTAAAAAAAAAAAACACAGCCCAATCTTTGGCTTTATAAACAGTTGGGTAGTGTCTAAATAATGGGAAGTCACAGTCTCAATATTCTGTGATAAGCAGAACAGTGTCTGAAATATTGTTTTTGATTCTGAATACCACATTCTAAAAAGGACATTGGAAAACCCAAAGAGGACCAAAGGAAGAAGACCAGGATAGTGACAGGTCTCTAGACACTATTATCTATAAGGAAAACCTGAAAGAGCTGAAGCTGTTTAGTCTGGGGAAGAGAAGACTAAGCAGAGATAGGATAGTTGTTTTAAACTCTCTGAAAGACTAACATAGAAGAGAAAATAGACTTGTTCTGACAGAAAGTAGAACTAAAACTAAGAGGTAGAGTAACAAACAGGCAAGTAGATTTTTGGTTCAATATGTCAATTCAATTCAATTTAATAAATATTTATCAATTTTTAAGATTCTATGTTTGCATGCTTCTTCCTCTACTAGAAAAAGTTATCCTCCTTTCCCTCTCAGTGCTGCCCATCCCAAATTCTGAGAAGTCTTCAAGATTCAACTTCAATTACTTATTTTCTATGAACACATCCTTGAACCAGACTGATTTTTTCTATTTCTGACCATTGAACTTATTGTTTTTGTACCCTATTCTGGCTTTGGATTACATTCAATTTAACATTTTATTATGGCTTGCCATACATACACACACATACACACAGGTTGGTTTATTTTTTTTTCTATAGACAGGTTTATACTGTTCTCTTGTTGTTTCACATCACTAATGTCTATCCAAATAGATTGTAAACTCCTTGAGAGCAGTTTGTGTCAAATAATCCTCTTGTATATCCACCCAGCACCTAGCACTGTGATGGGCACATCTGTTGTTTTTGTTCAGTTCTTCAGTCTTGTCCCACTCTTCATGACCCCATATGGGGTTTTCTTGGCAAAGCTACTGGAATGGTTTGCCATTTTTTTCTTCAAAAAAGCAAACAGGCATTATGTGACTTGCCCAGGGTCACACAGCTAGTGAGTGTCTGAGCTTGGATTTGAATTCAGGTTTTTCTGACTCCTGGCTCAGCACTCTATCCGGTGAACTACTCAGCTGCGTCCTATGAGCACACAGTAGGCACAAAAAAGTCTTTAAACTTAATTGAATCCTATCTTGTCTGCCAAACATAGATAAATGGTTACACTTGCTTTTTAAAATACTATATAGTTGTAAGGTATAAGTAGGGATCTTAAATAAAGTTTAAAGTGAAAAAAATAAGCTAAGACTTCTTGAAGGATACAAGATGACATAGGATGAGAGGTTGGAAGGCTTTCAGAGTAACATTTGCAAGGTGAGGCAAAAGATAGATAGATAGATAGATAGATAGATAGATAGATAGATAGATAGATAGATAGACAGACAGACAGACAGACAGATAAGAGGTTGATTTTTTTTAAGTGCTGGGGATACAAACACAAGCAATCAACATAGCCCCTGTCTTCCAGGCACTTACATCCTAATGTGGAAAGACAGCACATAAAGGGCAGGAGGTCCTCCTGCATCAGCTTGGATTGGAGATGGCGGAAGGACGCTGTAAGAGGCCTCCTCCCAGGAAAGAGATGATGAAAGCTCATTTTATCAGAGTCAGGTTCTGCAGGGGAGGAGATGGAAGGAGGTCTCCCGTTGACTCTGCCTTCCACTCAAGGATGAACAGTCTCACGCCTGGTCATTCCCTACACATCTCAGTGATTCTGAACCCCTACAGGTCATTATCCAAATTCATTTCCCATCCTCCATCAGCTGATCTCTTATTCCCACTACCTCAAACCTCCCATCCAGAGATCCAGCCAAACGACATCCTCTCTTCCAACTGTACCCTCTGGAATGTGTGTTCCATAGGCAAACTTCTCTTCATCCTAAATCTTTTCCTCTCCCACTCCTACCATCTTCTATTGCAGAAACCCCACTGATTACACAGCTTCTGGCCACCTTTTCCACTACTGGCTGCGCCTTCACTCATTCCCTTCAGCTCGCTGGTCAAGGTATGGAGTCCTCATTGCCACTTCCAAGTTCTTTCCCTACCTCCATCACTCAGGTACCTCTCCTACTTTGAGTCTCATGCTCTCTCCCATCCCATCAAAATCCTAGTAGCTGTTGTCTACAAACTTCCAAGTCACTCCCCTCCTTCCTTAATGAGTTTGGTACCTGGCTCACAATTTTTCTCTCCTCATCTCCTGCCCTCATAACAGGGGACTTCAAAATACATATTGATTCTCCCTCAAATACTCTAACCACTCAATTCCTCAACCCACTCACCTCTCATGAGCTACTTTTCCACCCCCACCTCAGCTACATACAAAGTTGATCAACCCTTGATCTTGCCATCACCCACAAATATACTGTCTCTATATTCAACAATTCCAAAATCTCCATATCCAACCATAATCTATTGGCTTTTCACCTCTCTCTCTCTTTCCTTACCAAACCATATTCTTTGTTCACACTGTGACCTCCAATCCCTTGATGCCTCAGTTCTCTTCCAGGTCTTCTCCCCTGCATTTACCACTCACTCTTCTTTTTCCCACCTTGACCCCTTGGTGAAGGGGTCTTCTTCCCTTAAGTCCTTAGTCCCATTATCATTTCACTGATTGCACCATGCTGAGCCTCAGCTTTGGATCACTTCCACATCTGCTGTCTTTGCTCCTACAACACATGCTGCTGAATGATGGTGGAGAAAATCACATAACTCTTTTAACTAGGTTTACTACAAATTTATGTTACACAACCTTTACACAACAATCCTACTACACCACCCTTATTAACTCACTGTCCCACTCTCCACCACAACTCCTCCAAACCTTTTCATCCTTCTTCAAACCTCCCAGGGTTCCTCCTCTTCCCACCCTCATGGCTGAGAAGCTTGCCTCATATTTTACAGAAAAAATTGAGGCCATTCACTGTGAACTTCCTCTTCTCCCTTCTTCCTTAACTCCTATCACTCAAGTGTCTTCTGCCACTCTTTCCTCCTTCATCTCATCTCACATTATGAGGTGGCCTTACTCCTTACCAAGGCTAAACCCTCTACTTGTTCAAGAGATCTCATTCCATCTCATCTCCTCTACAGATTGCCCCCTCTATCATTTCTACACTATCACTTATTGTCTACCAGTTTATTCCTTACTGCCTATAGACATGCCCATGTCTCACCTATACTAAATAAAGCCCTTACTTGACCCTTCCATCTTGGATAACTATAGTCCTATATCTCTTCTGTCCTTTGTGGCCAAACTCCCTGAAAAATCCATCTTTAATAGGTACCTCCATCCACTCTGTCTCCTCCCTCTCTCTTCCCAACAATCAGGCTTCTGAGCTCATTATTCAACTGAAACTCCTCCCTCCAAAGTTACCAATGATCTCTTAGCTGCCAAATTCAATGGCCTTTTCTCTAACCTCATTCCACTTGGCCTCTCTGTAGCCTTCGATCACCCTCTCCTTCTTGACACTTTTGTAATCTAGGTTTTTAGAACAACACGCTCTCCTGGTCCTCCTCCTACTTCTCTGTCTACTCCTTCTCTGCTACTTTTGCTGGATGGTCTTCCAGATCACACCTTCTAAACATAGGTGTCCATCAGGATTGGTCCTGGGTCCTCTTTTCTTCTCCCTCTATACCGCTTCATTTGATGATCTCATCAGTTCCTATGGACCTAACATCTTTATGCTGATGATTCTCCTACCTATCCCATCCAAACTTTCTGCTGACCTTCAATCTCACATTTCCAAATGCCTTTTAGACATCTCAAACAGGATGTCCAGCAGACATGTTAAAGTCAACATGTCCAAAATGGAACTCATTATCTTTCCCCTTGAACCTTCCCTGCCTCCTACCTCTCCTATTACCACAGAGGACAACACTATCCTCCCTCAAACCTGAAACCTAAGTGTCACCTTCTACTCACCACTATCTCTCACAGTCATAATCAATCTGTTGCCAAAGCCTGTGGATTCCTCCTCACCTCCACCTTCCCTTAAATCCCAATCCCTTTTAATTCCAGAGCCTCTCCTCTTATTTGTTTCTTATTTATCCTCTATATAGCTTGTTTGTACGCATTTGTTTGCTTGTTAGATTGTAAACTCCTTGAGGGCAGGGAGTGTCTTTTATCTGTTTGTGTAACCCCAGCATTTAGCGCAGTATGTGACACATAGTAGACACTTAATAATTGTTTACTGACAGACTTCAGGGAAGAAACTAGTCTAACTTGCACAGGGGGAAAGTTTACCCTATTGCTCCCACCACAGTCAGACATCTCTCTCCAACTCTGGCTACAGTCCCTCCACACTTCCTCTCTCTGGTTTTGTCACTCGGGGTGAGTGTTGTTAGCTCAACACTGGCCCTGACCAAGGTTTCTGTTTCTCTCCAACTTGTATCATTGAAATCTGCTGCCTTCTAACTCATTTTCTCAGCTCCAGCTAATTCAGTCTCAGAACTCTGCCTTGGGTCAAAACTGAATTTTGAGAATTCCCAAGGAAAGAGAGATTTCTTTATAGAATTAAGCCAGAATAGACTCTATATCATAATAAGATGAGAACTAAAGATGTATTCTTACTATGTATAATAATCTCCACTTCAGGGCAAGATGGCACAGTGGATAGAGCACTGGCCCTGAAGTCAGGAGGACCTGAGTTCAAATCCAGCCTCAGACCAAACATGACACTTAACTAGCTATGTGACCCTAGGCAAGTCACTTAAGCCCAACTGCCTAAAAAAAATTTTTTTTAAATCTCCACTTCAATCCAGAAAAAGCCAAGTGTTTAGGATGAAAGGAGTAGCTTTCTTGATTAAAGAGTTCCAGTTAGGAGAATCTCTTTTTTAAAGTATATTCCTACTGATATGTTTGTTTTTATATCACCTTCATTTAAAAATATATCTCTCTCCCATCCTCCACCCAGTGGAGGATGCCTCCACTGAGCCATCTGGAGGAATGTCTTTCTTATGGCCCCTGCAATCCCCAATACAAAAATCATTAGGCAAAACAGTAAGCCTCTCTTCTCAGTGTAATCTTTTCCATAATCCCAGACTACAAACATGAAGGCAGCTAGGTGATATTGTGGATAGAGCACCAGGATAGAAGTCAGGAAGATCTGAGTTCAAATCTCATTTCAGACACTTACTAGCTGTGTGACCCTGAGCAAGTCACTAAATCCCTATTTATCTCAGTTCCTCATCTGTAAAATGGGGGCACACTGGAGAAGGAAATGGCAAACCCGTCCAGTAACTTTGCCAAGAAAAACCCATGGACTTTTGTCATGTAGATTCAGACGTCACTGAACAATAACAAATAAACATGAGAACCCACTTATCTAACTAATCATTGCACCCAACATCTATTCTAAATGAATGCCTCTAAGATTCCAAGCTATAATAACAGGAGCCACTAGAATAATAGCATCAAGGCACAGAAGGCTCATACATGAGTTGTACATGAATTAAAATGAGTTATTTTTGTTATTGGACAGTAAGAGCTCATTTTTTTATTTTGCAAAGCACCTTAATTATAATTTTTTGTTATCTATCCTCATAGAAATGTTCTAATGTAGTCAATATATTCTTCGTATTTTAAAGCTAGGGATACAGAGGCCTAGCAATTGAATCATTTTCCAAAGTAATACTGATTAGCAGAGCCACCAGAATACATTCCCAAACTTGGACTGCTGCTAAGCCCACTTAGCAGTATTGTTAGATGGCTACTGAGGCTTGGTCCTTAATTAATGCATCTGTCTAGAACAATACTGAATTATCATCTAGGGCTGTGGTGGGGTAGAGTTAATAAGTGATTACAAAACACTATAAAGATGCTTAACATGTACGGCAACACTAGTAATTATCCTAATCACCATCTCTAGCATTTCCAGTGTTGAGAAAAGAGAGGTCTCCACTATCCTCATTGAGTATGCAGCTGCCTGTCAGATTCCCTTCCCCTGGGATTCAATCACCCTTCCATTCTACTAATAAGCAAAGCAATTCTCCACGTTCTAAATCCTTATGCTCAAATTGGCCCAGACTCACAGGATAGCTACAGTCTCTCAGGGTGACACTGAAGGGCTGATAGAGTCAACAAGAAAAAAGGAACCAGCTTTGTCCTTAATCTTTTAAAATTTTTGAAGTTCAAGTAGACTGGGGCCAAGAGCCTAGAAAAGCATGAAGTCCTTTCAAGTACACTGTCCCTACATCCATACCTGACCAAACCTCAAACAAAAAGGAGCTTTTCCTCTTCTCTCAGAAGCAAAATGGGACCAGCTTTCAAATAAGCACGGTGAAATGTTAGGTTGATGAACCAATGGTTATAATAGACCTTGCTATAGGTACTTAGATTTTTTTAAAAAAGGAAGTGGAGGAGCAGATACAAAAAGTACATGGAACCAGTAAACTCACATGTACACATAAAAAATTAGAC
This sequence comes from Phascolarctos cinereus, assembly GCF_003287225.1. Classification (NCBI taxonomy): domain Eukaryota; kingdom Metazoa; phylum Chordata; class Mammalia; order Diprotodontia; family Phascolarctidae; genus Phascolarctos; species Phascolarctos cinereus. The sequence goes on along the minus strand of NW_027556182.1, from coordinate 1,671 downwards.
ATAAAAACCTACCAACGTCATGCAAACCATTAAGCTTTTACAGTGGAGCAGGAGGAGATAAGGTTGGAGAAGTAAGAAAAGTTCAGACTGTGACTGGTCTTGAATATGAGGCAGAGAAATATGGGCTTTATCCTACAGGAAAAGGCATACAACAGAGAGTTTTAAGCAAGTGGATAATGTATTCTAAAGAGATAATGTATGTGAAAGTACTTGGAAAAATATTAAGCTCTAACCTATCCTTATGCGCAGATGCTGGCCATCACAGCAGAAACTGCAGAGGGCTGGAGGGCAATTCTGCATTTCTCTTTGCCTCATGAAATTGAAGGATAAAGATGGCTCCCCAACATGCTCCACCATTGGCTCTGTGACATCCAGAGAAAGCAAAGCAAGCCCCCCAGCATGGTGGGCGTGAGCCCAACCGCAAACTCACAGAAGGCGGGGGACAGATGCTGCATAGGAGTCACAGGCATAAATGGGCTGTGACCCGCATCCTTACTGGGGGTGCCCACAATGATGAAATCCCAGATCCACCTCAATACATACAAAAGGTGAAAGTAATAACAAATACAAAAAAATGTCAAGGTCTAGCAAGAACTGTGATAGGAAAGTTAAAGCCTAACATCAGCCTAGGCCACAAATAAATGCTAACAACAATAAAAGGGCTTGGATTCCTGCTTGGTTTCAATCAACTAATCAGTCAGGTTTGGGTGAGAAGACAATGGTGGGTAAAGAAGAGAAAGTACTTGTTTTCTCTTTCAAGTAGAGTGATATACAGCCTCAGGACAGACCAAAAATGATTAAGAGGAAATTGAAATCCAAATTGAATAAGAGAGCACTTAGCTGCCCTCAATGAAGTCAAATAACCTCATCTTGCTAAACAATATCCCAAAGTACTGAAAAAATTTAAAGATATGATTGCTGAAGTTGTAGCAGCGATCTTGAGGAATCATGATGAACAGGAGCAGTATTATGGGACCACATAAGCAAAAATGTCCCAATTTTCATAAACAGGAAGAAAATAGATACTTCATATGATAGGTTGGTGGGTTTAATGTCAATTCCTGTCAAAATTCTGGAATGGGTTATAAAAGAGACAGTAAACATTTGGGAAAGAAACAAGTAATAATTCTGGAATGGGTTATAAAAGAGACAGTAAACATTTGGGAAAGAAACAAGTAATCACAATATTTCATTATGGTTTAATCAAGGACAGGTCATACTAAACTTACTTTATTGCTTTTTAAAATAGGGTTGTTTTGACCAGAACTCGCTAATCAGAAATATACAATAGATATAGTGTTGTGTGGGTTTTAGGAAAGCATTTAACAAAGCGTGTGTGTGTGTGTGTGTGTGTGTGTGTGTGTGTGTGTGGTCAAGATAGATGTAGATTGAACAATGGTACTGGTCAGTAGACTTGTAATTGCCTGACTGGCCAGATCCAAAGACTAGGTAGGTATTCCTGGCTTGATGTCAACTAGGAAGGAGGTCTTTAAGAGGAGTGTCTCAGGAGCTTATTCTTTGCCTAGTGTTATTTAACAATTTTATCAATGACTTTCTTAAAGGAACACACTACTGGGAAGGACAGCTAACATATTGGAAAACAAAGGTGGGATCCAAAAGGTTCACCATGTGCTAGAATGTTAGGTCAAATCTAATAATATTAAGTTTAAT
>NW_027556181.1:0-18426 GCF_003287225.1 Phascolarctos cinereus | reverse complement strand
TGTGCAGACACTCCTTTCTAGGAGTTGGATGTGAAATTAAGATGAGATATAGGATGGAAGCTTGAGGAAAAAGCAAGTTTTCTTTTTTTTCTTTCTTTTTTTAAGGATGAGGAGAACTGAACAGGTTGTAAGACTTAGTAGTAAGTACACTGGTGGATGAGGAGAGATTGGAAATTAAAGAAACAATTTGCTTGCCTTCTTGCCTTCTTAATGGGTGTAAAAGAGGGAGAGAATTCTGAACTCAAAATTTAAAAAAAGAGAATGGTATAAATGAATAGGGACAATTTTGATTTAAAAAAAAAAAAAGCAAATGAATGAAAGAGAATGATCGACTCCAGAAGAGATGGGAGAGGATAGAATCAATAGTGTGAGCAGAGGAATGAGGATTGGAAAGGAGAAATTCCCATCCCAATCCCCATGAGAAACTGAAAAAGGAGAATAGAATTGGTGGTGGGGTCTATGAAAGAAAGTGTGAAAAGGAAAAAAAGAAAAATTTCATACCATATGTCTTCTGTTTTCTCATTTAAATAAGAGGAACAATTTTTTTAATTATTCTGTTTATTCCTGCTTCCTAACACAGAAAGTTAATAGATCCTTTTTCGATTGAAAGAGGATGGGAAAGAAAGAAGCATAGAACTTCTGACCAAGCCATCAAATGAAGAGCTAAAACCATGTGCAATGAGGCCAACACCTACAATCGGCTAATCACTGTGAATGTAAGTTGTATGGATTGTAGAGGTTTAGAAAACAAGTCAACTCTTTAGGGACTCCATGTTCTCCATACTTGGACTTGCCTTCAACTCTAGACTAGAATTGTAAGTTTGTAGGCCCTTGGGGAAGGGAAAGCCAAAAGAAAGTTGAGTTTCTTGAGTATTGACCAGCCTGAAGTTCTTTCTCTTCCTTAAGGAATTCTCAATACACAGTAGCTCTTGGAATTGGAAATCTTTGAACATATTCCTTGGTGAGGTGGGTCCAGCAGACAAGTAAGATTCTTATTTCCATTCGTATATAAATCCTTTGTTCTTTGTTTCATGTAGTAAAATTGTTCTAGGTTCCATGCTATGTTAGTCTAGATTAGTTAGAGAAGGATAGATTATCTGGAGGGAAGAACTAGAAATGAGCTAGATCCAAATATTCTCATGGCTTTAAGCCCTTGGTGAGGACAAATATGAGCTATACAGATTGTTTTTAGAAGGAAGCCCTTACATATGCACCTTATATGTTTTTTAGGGTAAAGGAGTCTAGGAACTCCAGGTAGCAAATGGAAAATGTACAGATATGATCCTAGTGCTGAATTTGAGATACTGAATGAATAGCAGCAGCTAGTTGAGTAATGGTGGATAAAATACTGTGCCTGGAGTCAGAAAGACTTGATTTCAAATGTGGCTTCAGAAACTTCCTGTGTGACCTTGGTCAAGTCACTTAACTGTTGCTTCAGTTTCCTCATTTGTACAATGAGGATAAGAATAGTACCTACCTCCCAGGATTGTTGTGAGGATCAAATGAGATTATAATTATAAAGCTCCAATGGTATATGCATTAGCTCCTCCTTTTCCATCTCCTTTAGCTTCCCCTCCTGCTTCTCCTTCTCCTCCACTTCAAACTCTAAACGATTTACCACAGGTTGGGCACAAAGAGTTCATGTGAACATTTGGGCTGGATTCTCTAAATTTGTGCATCTTGTGTTTCTTTTGAGCTACCTCAATTCTGCTTTTCTCATATAGCACAGCATCTTCTCTTATATGGGTATACCATCCTGAGCAGTCCTAGGCCAGTGTCTCCCTTGTATCCCAATGGATTCCAATGTTCTTCAGAGAGACCTTGTTTTGCTTTTTCTGACCTTTGTGATTTCTCCATCAAATAGTCTTTTAGGTAAATGTACATTAGGCATGTGAAAAACATTGTCAGCACCAATGGGGTTGGGCTTTCTGTAGTAAAGTTTGGCAGTTCAGGTCCAGAAAGGACACATTAGGCATGTGAAAAACATTGTCAGCACCAATGGGGTTGGGCTTTCTGTAGTAAAATTTAAATGTTTGGCAGTTCAGGTCCCAGAAAGGACCTCAGTCTTGCAGGTGACCTTCAGAATCTTCCTAAGACAATTCAAATGAAAGCAATTTATTTTCCTGGAATGCTACTTTTATACTGTCAAGGATTCAGAACCATACACCAATGAGGTCACACAATGGTCCTGGAGACCTTCACTTTTGTAGGCAGTATAATACCGATTCTCTCCCACTATTTCCTTCCTAGCCTCCCAAACACTGAGCTTATTCTGGTAATGTCTGCATCATCCTCTTCATTTATTTATCATTTTTCGTATCATTGACTTTTAGTGGCATTCTGTCAGAAGAGTGTTCTTAAAAATAATTCATTAAAACTTGCGGGTAAATGAATAATCATGAAAATAACTTAACATCCACCTTTCACAAAGGAAAACATAACTTCTGGTATAAATACTTCTGAAGTATCTGTGTAATTATTACACAGTGTGAAATATTAACTGTGTAATATGTTTTGATTCAAAAACATTATACAAGTTTGCCAAACACCACTTTTGTGCTTATCTGATATAATGCAGCATTCCTCATTCAATCTTGGAGTTTTATTTAATAGTTTTCCTGGTCTAAGTTATTGAATTCTGTGTCTCAACGGACTCCCACATTTTATTACCAAATTTCACCTGTGTTTATGTTCACCATAACCTTTTGAATAAGGCAGCATGGGTTTAAAGATTGCAAATAAGGAAAGCAATTAATGTTGTTTCAGTGACTTGATATATGTAAGCAATTACAGGCTTCTGGGAGCAAATATGGTGTAATGAAAAGGTAGTCGCTCTCACTCTCCCCTATCAAACTCTGAAAACCCAGAAAATAGCACCCCAGGGAAAAAAAAACCATGGAACACCTGAAGTAGAAGAAAGACAAGGAGCAGCAGGGCAGTAGCCCAGCAAACGTGTCTCCCAGTGCCTCAGCAAAAAGAAGGGGACCAAGGCGGATAATTACCCTGCCGCTTTCATCTGAAAGGCGGTGGGAAAAAAAAACCTATAGGCTTCCTAAAACCCAGACCTTGCTGATTCCAACCCAACAGCAGGTAAGCTGTAGGAGCCCTGAAGCCCCCAAGTATGAAGAGATCCTGAAGCCCAGGTGGTAGAGCAGGCAAACACCAACACCTGGACCTTTGAGTGCCTGAGTGAGGGCGGGGGGAACCGGTGGAAACCAGCTCAGAAAACCACCAGGAGCCTCAGCACTGCACTGCAAAGGAATCTCCCAGGGCATTGGCAGAAACAAGGGAGACAACACTGTAGGGGTCCCCAGGAAGATAAACATCCTGCAGCAGCCATCCAAAAGAAGCGGAAGAAAGCTAAAGGAAAGGAAAAGTAGGCAACCTAGAATTGTCTGAAAGTTCCAGCATTGCTGATTCCAGCCCAACACAAGGTAAGCTGCCAGAAACCTACAGACTCCAATTGCCAGCATAAGAGGCCCCAGCACACAAAGCCAGTGACCAAGACCTAGGCTCCCAACACAAGAAGCTTGGGTCAGTACCCTCTGTTCCCCAGCAGGAGAGCTCAATCTCTTTAAAGGCCAGGGAATAAAGAAACACCATGAGTAAAAAGAAATACCATAGATTCATATTATGAGAAGAGTGAAGATCAAGACAGAAATTCTGAAGAGGACAACATTGTCAACAAACCCACATCTGCAACAACAAAAGGGAATATGAACTGGTCTGAAGCCCAAAAAGCCTTCTTAGAAGAGCTCAAGAAGGATTTTAATAGTCAAATGAGAGAGGTAAAGAGTCCTTCAAAAATACAATTGGCCAATTGGAAAAAAATACACTGAAGAAAACAAGTCCCTAAAAAACACAATTGGCCAATTGAAGAAGGAAACAAAAACTAACAGAAGAGTCACTGAAGAAACAAGTCCCTAAAAAACACAATTGGCCAGTTGAAGAAGGAAGTACAAAAACTAACAGAAGAAAACAATCTGTTAAAAACTAGAATTGGACAAATGGAAACTAATGTCTCTATGAGAGAGCAAGAATCAGTCAAACAGAAACAAAAAAATGAAAAAAATAGATGAAAATGTAAAATACCTCATCAGTAAAACAACCGACCTGGAAAATCGACTCAGGAGAGACAATTTAAAAATTATTGGACTACCTGAAAATCATGATGAAAAAAAGAGCCTGGACAGTATCTTTCAGGAAATCATAAAGGAAAACTCCAGAAGTCCTAGAACCAGAAGGGAAAATAACCATAGAAAGAATCCACGATCACCACCTGAAAGAGATCCCAAATTGACAAACCAAGAAATATAATAGCAAAATTCCAAAATTACCAGATGAAAGAGAAGGTGCTGCAAGCAGCCAGAAAGAAAGAATTTAAATATCATGGAACCACAGTCAGGATTACACAGGACCTTGCAGCTTCTACATTAAAAGACCACAGGGCATGGAACATGATATTCCTAAGGCAAAGGAGCTTGGAATGCAGCCAAGGATCAATTACCCAGCAAAAATGAGCATCATTTTTCAAGGGAGGAGGTGGATATTCAACAAAATAGGAGACTTCCAAACTTTCCTGATAAAAAGACCAGAGCTCAACAAAAAATTTGATCTTCAAGTACAGGACTCAAGAAGGACTTAAAAAGGTAAATGGGACAGAAGGATACAATATGTTGTTAATAAGGGGGGGCTGTTTAAACCCCTACAAGGGAATATGAGACTTGCAACCCTTGAGAACTGTATTGTTATTACACCTTGTTAAAGGAGTATACATAAAGAGGGTGGATATTAGTTGACTTTGATGTAATGATAAAAAAAATCTAATCAAGTGGTTAAATGGATCCAAATAAGTGGATCAATCTGATCTTAGAAAATACTAGGAAAGGAGGAGGCAGACAAGGGTAAATTACATTACAGGAAAAGACACAAAATCCTATTACAGCAGAGGGAAAGAAGGGGGGGGAGCATTGTTTGAACCTTACTCTCATCAGATTAGGCTCAAGAAGGGCATAAATAATCAGTTAGTATAGAAATCTAACTTGCCCTATAGGCAGTAGGAGGGAAAAGGGAAAGAAAAGGGAGGGGGGAAAGAAAAGGAGGGGGGAAAGAAGGGAGGGAAAGCAGTAAGATAAAGGGGAAGAAAAGGGAAAGGGATAATAAAAGGGGGAAGGGACTGAAGGAGGCAGTGGTCAAAAGCAAAACACTAGTGAAGGGGAGAAAGGAAAAAGGAGAAAGAAACGCATAAATGGGGGGGGAAAGGATGGATAAAAAGACAGAGATAGTAATCATAACTGTGAATGTGAATGGGATGAACTCTCCCATAAAATGGAAATGGATTGCAGAATGGATTAAAAACCATAATCCTACAATATGTTGTTTACAGGAAACACATTTGAAAAAGAGTGACACATACAGGTAAAGGTAAAAGGCTGGAGCAGAATATATTATGCGTCAGCTGAAGTAAAAAAGCAGGGGTAGCAATCCTGATCTCAGACAAAGGAAAAGCAAAAATAGATCTAATCAAAATAGATAAGGAAGTAAACTACATCCTGCTAAAAGGCACCATAGACAATGAAGTAATATCATTGCTTGATATAAATGCACCAAATGGCATAGCATCCAAATTCTTAGAGGAGAAGTTCAGGGAGTTACAGGAAGAAATGGACAGCAAAACTATACTAGTGGGGGACCTGAACCTCCCCCTCTCGGCACTAGGTAAGTCTAACCACAAAATAAACAAGAAAGAAGTTAAGGAGGTGAATAGAACATTAGAAAAGTTAGGTATGATAGACCTCTGGAGAAAACTGAATGGGGATAGAAAGGAATATACTTTGTTCCCATCAGTACATGGCACATACACAAAAATTGACCATGTACTAGGGCATAAAAACCTCACAATCCAATGCAGAAAGGCAGAAATATTAAATGCATCCTTTTCAAATCATGATGCAATAAAAATTATATGTAATAAAGGGTCATGGAAAGATAGACTAAAAAATAATTGGAAACCAAATAATCAAATCCTAAAAAATGATTGGGGCAAATAAAAAATCATAGAAACAATCACTAATTTCATTCAAGAGAATGAAATAATGAGACAACATACCAAAACCTATGGGATGCAGCGAAAGCAGTTCTTAGGGGAAGTTTTATATCTCTAAATGCTTACATAAATAAAATAAAAAAGAGGAGATAATGAATTGGGCATACAACTAAAAAAACTAGAAAAAAAAATTAAAAATCCTCAACTAAACACCAAATTGGAAATATTGAAAACCAAAGGAAAAATTAATAAAATTGAAATTAAAAAAAACTGTTGAACGATGAAATAAAACTAAGAGCTGGTTTTATGAGAAAACCAATAAAATAGATAGGCCTTTGGTTAATTTAATTAAAAAAAAGAAAGAAGAAAACCAAATTACTAGTATCAAGAATGAAAAGGGCGAAGCTACCACCAAGGAAGAGGAAATTAAAACAACAATTAGGAATTATTTTGCCCAACTATATGCCAAGAAATTTGACAATCTTAATGAAATGGATACATATTTACAAAAATATTAATTGCCCAGATTAACCGAAGAGGAAGTAAAATACTTAAATAATGCTATCTCAGAAAAAAAAATTGAACAAGCTATTGATGAACTCCCTAGGAAAAAATTTCCAGGTCCAGACAGATTTACATGCGAATTCTATCAAACATTTAAAGAACAATTAATTCCAATACTATATAGAGTATTTGGGAAAATAGGTGAAGAAGGAGTCTTACCAAATTCTTTTTGTGATACAAATATGGTGTTGATACCTAAACCAGGAAGAGTCAAAATAGAGAAAGAAAATTATAGACCAATTTCTCTAATGAATATAGATGCAAAAATTTTAAACAAAATATTAGCAAGTAGACTGCAGTAACTTATCACAAGAACAATACACTATAACCATGTAGGATTTATACCAGGAATGCAGGGTTGGTTCAGTATTAGGGAAACTATCATCATCATTGAGCATATCAACAACAAAATCAACAGAAACCACATGATCATCTTAATAGCTGCAGAAAAAGCTGTTGATAAAATACAACACTCATTTGTATTAAAAACAGTAGAAATCAGAGGTATAAATGGAGTCTTCCTTAAAATAATAAATAGCATATATCTAAAACCTTCAGCAAGCATTCTATGTAACGGGGACAGGCTAGAAGCATTTCCAATAAGACCGGGGGTGAAACAAGGATGTCCATTATCACCACTGTTATTCAATATTGTACTGGAAACCTTAGCTTTAGCAATAAGAGAAGAAAAAGACGAAGGCATTAGAATAAGCAAAGAAGAAACAAAGCTATTACTCTTTGCAGATGACATGATGATATACTTAGAGAATCCTAGAGAGTCAAGTAACAAACTACTTGAAATAATAAACAACTTTAGCAAAGTTGCAGGGTATAAAATAAACCCAAATAAATCATCAGCATTTCTATATATTACCAACAAAGCCCAACAGCAAGAGATAGAAAGAGAAATCCCATTTAAACTTACTGTAGACAGTATAAAATATTTAGGAGTTTACCTCCTGAAACAAACCCAGGAACTCTATGAACATGATTTACAAAACACTTTTCATACAAATAAAATCAGATATAAATAATTAGAAAAACATCAGTTTCTCATGGGTAGGCCAAGCTAATAAAATAAAAATGACAATCCTACCTAAGGTAATTTACTTATTCAGTGCCATACCAAACAAACTACCAAGAAATTATTTTATAGAGTTAGAAAAAATACTAAGAAGATTTATTTGGAAAAACAAAAGGTCCAGAATATCAAAGGAACTAATGAGAAGAAATACAGAGGAAGGTGGCCTAGCAATTCCAGATCTTAAATTGTATTATAAAGCAGCAATCATCAAAACTGCTTGGTACTGGCTAAGAAATAGGGAGGTGGATCAGTGGAATAGGTTAAATATGCAAGACACAGTACTCAATGACTATACTAATCTGTTATTTGATAAACCGAAAGACCCAGATTGTGGGATAAGAACCCACTCTTTGAAAAAACCTGCTGGGAAAATTGGAAAAGAGTATGGCAGAAACTAGGCATAGATCCAAATCTCACACCATATACAAAAATAAAGTCAAAATGGGTTCAGGACTTAGATATAAAGGCTGATACCATAAGTAAACTGGGAGAACAAGGAATAGTTTACCTACCAGATCTATGGAGAAAAGAAGAATTCATGACCAAACAGGAGAGAGAGAGAACATTATAAAAAGCAAAATGGATAATTTTGATTACATTAAATTGAAAAGTTTTTGTACAAACAAAGCCAATGCAACTAAGATGAGAAGGAAAGTAGAAAATTGGGAAAGAATTTTTACAACCAGTCAATCTGATAAGTGCCTTATTTCTAAAATTTATAGATTATTAAATCAAATTTATAAGAACACAAGCCATTCCCCAATTGATAAATGGTCAAAGGATATGAACAGACAGTTCTCAGATGAAAAAATTAAAGCCATCTATAGTCATATGAAAAAATGCTCTAAATCGTTATTGATTAGAGAAATGCAAATCAAAACAACTCTGAGGTACCACATCACACCTATCAGATTGGCCAACATGACAAAACAGGAAAATGATAAATGTTGGAGAAGATGTGGGAAAATTGGAACACTAATACATTGTTGGTGGAGTTGTGAAATGATCCAACCATTTTGGAGAACAATTTGGAACTATGCCCAAAGGGCTGCAAAAGTGTGCATACCCTTTGACCCAGCAATAGCACTTCTAGGGCTATATCCCAAAGAGATTAAACAAATGGGAAAAGGACCCACATGTACAAAAATATTCATAGCAGCTGTATTTGTCGTGGCAAAGAATTGGAAATGGAGAGGATGCCCATCCATTGGGGAATGGCTGAGCAAGTTGTGGTATATGAATGTAATGGAATACTATTGTGCTATAAGAAATGATGAACAGGCTGACTTCAGAAAAACCTGGAAAGACTTATATGGTCTGATGCTGAGTCAAGTGAGCAGAAGTAAGAGGATTTTGTACAGAATAGCAGCCACATTATGCAATGACTAAGAATGTTAAACTGAACTCTTCTTAGAATTATGAGGATCTAAGACATCTCCAGAGGCCTCGGGATGGAAAATGCTGTCCACATCCAAAGAAAGAACTATGGAAGTCAAATTGCTCTCACTTATTTTGACCTCTGTTGAGTTTTGTTTCATCTTTCTGATGGGTCCTCCTACTGGTTTTAATTTTTACCTACAACTTCATGTGAAAATATGTTTAATGGGCATGTGAAAGTAATGCCTATGTCAGATTGTGTGCTGTGTTGGGGAGGGTGGGGGGGGAGAAAAGGGAGAAAAATTTTCAACTCAAAAGCATATGGAAAAAAAAATTAAAAAAATAAGAATTTAAAAAAAAAAGAACACATAGGTGAGCAATTATAAATGGTAGGAATACCTTACCTAACATTTTTCCTGGATAACCAGGAGTTTAGGTGAAGCAACATTGCACAGGGTCAGTTTGTTTCATAGCAACAGTGTCATAAATGGAAGTAATGTTCCTAGGAAACTAAAAGGTAAACTATAGAAAGTTAAATTTGGCGTTTCAGAGTCCTTCGACTATAGTAAGCTGTGTATGGTAGTACAGAGCTGCTTGAACATTATAGAGAAACTGAAATTTGAATCAATCTCACATCAAGCAATCAGAGATCCCTGAAGTTTGCCATTGCTAGAACACAGTAGTTGTGGCTGGAGTGGGATGATTTTAAGAAAAAATCCAGGAGCATGTTGGAAATTTGAGGTATCCTTGCTCCACTGGGAGCCTTCCTAATTTCTAATTTTATGAAAAAAAATAAATCACAACTCTCAGATACACTTGGGTGTTATTCCTTTTTAAAAAGATAAATAAATAAACCCATTACCCATCATTGTAAAAGTTGCAAGTTATTTGCCCATAGGAAGAAAAAAATTAAAAAGCATTGAGTATGCAATTTGTGGAAAGCTGAGTGAAATTGTTAGAGAATGATCCACAAATATTTATGAGGTAAATTCCCGTGGTCTTTCACCCTTCCTCCCCTTACCTCATCACCAACACATTCTTCAAGAGACTGGCAAAGGAGGGAAACCAATGGGAATATGACTTCAAGCTTTTGGAATTTAGGTAATAGTTTTCCTTAAATCCTCAGACCGTCTAACATAATGGAAAGAAATCTTTAGTTTAGAATCCCATGTACTACAAGCCCAGGTCTGACCCTGTCACTCCAGTGTTAAATAAACTCCAGTGACTCAGTATTGCCGCTAGGATGAAAAGTGAACTTCTTAGTTTGGCTTTTAAGAAACATTACAATGCAGAGCCAACCTTTCTTTACAGTCTTGTTTTTTCCCATTGAGCCTTCTGTAATGCTCTGTGTTTTATTCTAATTGGCTTTCTCTCTGTTCCTGGAGTATATCATTCTCTCTCCTATCTCCTTCCCATTGTATTGGCTATATTCCGTGCTTCTATCTCTAAAAACCTCTCTTCCTCCAAGACTCATCTCTTGGTACACCTTCTACTTAAATTCTTTCTTAATCATTACCTGTCCCTGTCCCTCCTCCCCCAACAATTGCTGGTATTCTAATTTCCTTCCTTGTACTTATATTTATTTATCCTCTTTATATGCATTGTGTATGTTCTTAGGTATGTATTTGTTGCTTCAGACAGAATAGAAACTCCTTGAGGGTTGGGATTGTTTTATTCTTCGTATTTACATATTAAGCACTTAGCAGAGTGCCTAGCAGAGCATAGCCACTTAATAACTGCTTACAGATTAATTAAATAATCAATCTGAATAATTTACATAAGTTTATGATTTCAAGGGTTTTTTGTTTTTAATTTTATTTCTCTCTACTCCCTTCCTTTGTGTCATAGATGCTGCAAGGTGATGCTTTTAATTTGGTGGTTGTTTGTGGAATGGGCCATTGCCTTTATACATGACCAATTTGTTTAAGGTATGTAATATCTCTTTGTAATTATTTTTGAGAGGTAATCGAGGTTAAATGACTTACTCAGGGTCACAAAGATAGCAAACATGTAAGACCCGATTTGAACTCAGGTGTCCTCCTGAGTCCAGGGCTGGTGCTGTATCCACTGTGACACCTAGCAATTCCTGTGATTATGTTAGTAAATTGTTAGTATATTAGTAAAGAATCTAGATTCTGATTGTGTTTAAGGGCTGGACGAAGCTGGTTTCTGGGGATTGGCTAAAGGATGATAGCTCCTGATTTGCAAAGCAGGTTGTATTTGCTAAAAGATATTAATGTAGTAATTGCTTGTTAAAAGATCTAAATCAAGATTCCCATCCACACTCTTCCCAGAAGTACCTATGTAGATGAGATAACAGCTCCTTTGAAGTATATATGTATTGATATTAGGTATCAGAAATAAACAATAATGTGTTGCAGTTAATAAAAATAGCTTGTTGGAAAATGGTGTAAATCGGCATCAGTATATCTGAGGAGGAAACCTGCAAAAAGTGTATTTTTCTTTTTCATGTCAGCTACTAAGCTTTGAGCACTAAACTTGGCATCAAAAACCCTGGCTTAAATTCTTAGATTTATTGCTACTGCATGGTATTGAACTGGTTACTTGCCTTTCATCTATAAAGTACCTGGATTGAAATGAATGATCTCTAAGGTCCTTTGTATTCCTAAATCCCAACCTATGATTTTGTCATTAATAAATTGCTAATGAAGTATAAATAACAACTTTACCAACATTAACTATATACCTCTTATAGATGAGGCCACCCACGTGTTCAGTGCTAAAGGCCATAGCTGATAGTATGCTGACTGGTCGTTTCTGTTTCCCTTGATTGTGTTTAAATGAATGAATGAAAAAGAAAGTATTAAGCACTTACTATGTTCAAAACACAGTTAAGACAGAATCAGATTTTGTAATTTAATATTTAAGTACCTACTAAGTGCCTGGAACCCATGCTAAGTACTAGGGACATAAAAAGAGGAAAAAAGTAGTCCCTGCCCTTAAGGACTTCACAGTCTAATGGAGAGACAATATATAAACAAAATATTCAGTCTAGCTGTATAGAGGAGGAATAGGAAATAATTAACAAAGGGATTGAATTAGAATAAAAAGGGGTTAGGAAAGGCTTCCTGTAAAAGGTGGGATTTGAACTGAGACTTAAAGGAAGTCAGAGAAGTCTGCTGTCAGAGGAGAAAATGGAAAGCATTCCAGGGTAGGGAAAGGTGGGGGAGGACATGTGTGGGGTATGAACTGCAAGTCACATGGAGTGTCCCAGTCATTTAAAGACTACAGAAGTTAAGGAGATGTGAATATATCTTTTTTAGTGTCATTTCCATGAATAAAATAATATCCTTTTCTCATGTTAGGACTTGAACTCGAGAAACTTTCTAGATCTTCAGTAGATTTGTGCACTCGGGTGGTGAGGGGGGTGGCACCAGGTGTGTTACAGCACCTGGAGAGAGTTTCCCAATCGCATCCTCACAAGTAAGCTTGAAAGTAGGGCTTGAGGTCTGGATGTGGGAAGATGGGTTCTGGTCAGGCTTCCTGTGCTTTCCTGCTTATTTCTGGTTGGGGCTGGGGCTGGTGAGAATGTATAGATTTGATCCTCACTTTGCTTCCTTGAGGTCTAATAGGCTAGGGTGAGATGGGGGATTACTTCTGATCCTGTTACCTCTTATAGGGTGTGAGCGGAGGTGGTGGTTGAAATAGTTTGAACTGAAGTCTTTTTTTAAGCTCCAGCATGCTGGCTTGCTTGGCTTTTTTATAGTACTTGGGTCTGCAGTGAGTAGCTTGCCCCTATTCCAGTGGTGTTACTACGTTAGATGATGACCCTGGGAGCTGGGCTTTCAGCAAAGCTTGTGGTCTGTGGGCTCAGAGGGACAGTGTGTTAAAGCAGTGTGTTAGAGCTCGTCTGAAGGAAGACCTGAATTGAAATCCTTCCTGTGGGTTTTACTAACTGTGTGAATGTAGGCAAGTCATCTAACATTGGTGTGCCTCAGTTTACTGATCTCTACAATGGGAGTAAGAAAAGTTATAGTTCCTATAGTTGTGAGGATCAGATGACATATTATGAATGAACCACTTGGCGAACGTTAAAGTACTATATAAATGTCAGTTATAATTAGGTTGTTTGACCATATGGTTTCATTATGGATTTAGAATTAGAGATTATAGGGACCATCTAGTCCCACCTCCCTCATCTTTCAAATGAGGACCCTGAGGCCTTCAGAAGTAGGCAATGTTTAATAAGTTGCTTTAAATCTCACAGATGGCAAAGTCTGGTTTTGAACCCTGGCTCTCTCACCTCAAATTCAGGCATCTTTTCACTGTACCTCATTATTTCATGAACTGTTATGATCCCATTTAATGTTCTCTTCTATTCTTGAAGGGCTGTTGTGCATTAGTGAAAATGAAATCACTAATGATTTCAGGGATAGGTTTGGGTTACTTGAGAATACAGCTCAGATAATCCTCCCTTCCTGGATTCACATAGGATTCACAAAGGTGTTTTAAAATTCATTTGTCTCACAGTTTCCATTCTTAAGTTGGAAGGAGAGAGAAGGGAGTGGTTCTTAATGTATATTTTTTAAAAAATAAAGAAACCAAAAAACAAAGAAATGAGTTTGTACTTTCATCCCTGTCCTTCCTTTTCTCTCCCACACTCAAATGTTGGGGGGGGGACAACTTTCAATGCCTAAGTGACTTCCCAAGAGGAAAGAGCTATTCCAGGAGACCCAGTGTTAAGATGCAGTGGGCATTGCCATGGGATACGGTCTTAACAAGAGCATTTGCAGAACAGATGGACTAAAGCTAAATAAAACCTTACAGGTACTAACTGAAGAATTTTCTATGTAACTTGCCACCAAACAATGGGGGTGATATGAACATTTTGCTGTGTTTGGGAAAAATTAAGCAGATTTCATTGAGTTGTGAGACCCTTGCCCAGTCAAGCCCTCATTCTAGTGCATGAGCATTGATGTCTCTGTGGTTATGGGTGGGTGGGTAGGTAGGTGGGAATGTCCCTATGTCTCAGAAGTTATGACACTGGAGCACAATCTCTGATACATCCTATGGTACTGGAAATCCTTCACTGGCTGCAAATTGTAGGCCTGCCATTTTAGGACCAGACTAGCTCAGGTTTGACTTCTCATTATCTGGTTGATGACACAGGATGATGAAAAACTCAGTGTTTCAGTCCTCAACATTTCTAAAGATGATTTTCCTGGAAGGGTTGACCTATATTGGTGACAAGGAAAATACATGCCCTGAGAATATAGTTTTAAACGTAAAATAATATTTTTGACCATGTGGAGTGCTTTGATGCTTGATCTTATGGTAGGTCTTGTAATGTCCCTTAAAACTATAGAAGGCAATATTGATAATTCCATGGTAATCCTTTTAAATGAGACAGGTGGCAAGTTTCTAAGAAGTGTTTTTGAAAAGTCACTATACTGTTTTGCAAGTCTGAATTCATACTTCTACATCTCACATATTTACAAAGAAAAAATAATTGTTTTTGTAACCAGTCTTCTAATATCTCCAGATATAGCTCTAAGATCAAATCACTGAAAGGAATACGGAACCCTGTTAAAATCCCACTAAATATAGACCCATCGGGCCAACTTGTTTAGCAACGCCCTCCTCACTGTGTGGCTGTTGGAGATGCTATATTGTTTTTTTGTTCAACATAAACAGCATTATTTTAATTGCGGTTAAACCCGAAGAAGCCTTTGAATGAATCTTTCACAGGAATGTATAATACATTTTAGGCTTTCAATGGACTAAATACATGGGTTATATACATTGGGAGTTTCTATGGCAACAGCAGATGTGGTTAGCAGAAATGCATTGATTTACTAATGCATAACCAGAGGTATTTGGTGAGAATATTTGCTTGAGAATCATATGTATAAATAGGAACATTTGTATTATTGCTTGACATTTACTGAATTCCAGCAATAAGGCAATCTTCTACAGAATAAAGATTTTTTTAAAAGTCCCTGCCTGTGGGCTAGTAATCTAATTAAGACAGACTCCAAGTGAGAGACAAAAATATGACTTGGAGGGAAGAGAATGATAAAACTATGGCAGTGAAAGCTCTTGTTATTAAATGTCCAGGGATTTGCAATCCCACAGCAATAGTATTTGGAAAGGCTTTACAAAATATATCTCTCTGTGAGAGCTTGTGGATAAAATATGATAATGTATGGAAAGCCCTTGGTGAGCCTTAGAACTATATATATGACCATAAGGTATTATTATTATTGTTATTATTTTCTTATTGTGATACATGCATATATTTGCATATTTGTGTACAAGTATATTAATATATCCAATCTACTAAGTGCAAGTCACTGCTTTAGACACTATGGATATGGAGAGAAAACATGTCACTGTCCTTAGGATTGCATTTACTGGGGAGGAGGGGGAGATATACTCTATTAATAAATAAGCATTTTCTTGATGATTTGAAGAACAAGATAATCTGAACAGTAAGACCTTGTCTTCCAAAGATGTGGTTCAGGGACCTCCACTTTCAGAGACTCCACCAAATCAAAAATTATTTTCCTAGTAATACTAAAATGTATTATTTTCTAATAGAGTAAATAGTAAGTGTTATAGGCCGCGTGGAAGGTTAGAAGCACTTACAACACTGGGAGGTAAATTATTTTACTTATATTGTAACTCATAATAATCTTATTCTATTGTTTTCTGCAACTGTATCTAGAGTTGGAAGAAACCTCAGGGATTATTTAGTCCAACCCACTGATTTTACAGTTGGTAAACAGAAACAGAGAGAAGTTAAATGACTTACCTAAAGATCACACAGCTACTAAGTATCTGAGGCTAGACATAAACTCAAATCTTGTTAATTCCAGGACCGGTGCTCTATCCAAGGGTGTCCTCTGTAATTTTTAATAATGTAAAAGTGGAGATCCAAGGTTTTGGATCAAAAACTTATATTTGACACACACTGCTAGGAAAAGTGTAAAACCATATGGCAGAAACTAGGTACAGACCAACATCTCACACTGTACACCAAGACAAGGTAAAAATGAGTACATGATTGAGAAATAAAGGGTGACACCATAAGCAAATTAGGAGAGCATAAATTTTTTTTATCTTTTAGATCAATGGATAACGGAAGAACTTAGGACTAAAGAAAAAATAGAAGGGGCAGCTAGGTGACACAGTGAACCCAGTACCGGCCTGGGATTCAGGAGGACCTGAGTTCAAATCCAGCCGCAGATACATAACACTTCTTATCTGTGTTACCCTGGCAAGTTACTTAACCCTTTTGCATAATTAAAAAAAATAGAGAGAACATTATAAAATGCAAAAGAGATAATTTTAGTTACAGAAAATTAAAAAGTTTTTGTACAAGGAAAAGCAATAAAATCAAAAAGTAAAAGGAAATCAGAAAACTGGGCAAAAACTTTTTTGCAACCAGTATCTCTGATAAAAGCCTCATTCCTCAAATATATAGAGAACTGAGTTAAATTTATAAAAATATAAAACATTCTCTAATTTATATATGGTCAAAGGATATAAACAGGCAGTTATCAGACAAAAAAGTAAAGGTATCTATAGTCATATAAAAAAATCCTCTAAATTACTCTTGATTGGAGAAATGCAAATTAAAACAACTCTGACATACCACCTCATATCTGTCAGATTGATTAATATGGCAAAAAAAGGAAAATGATAAATGTTGGAGTGCACCTGGGAAAGCCGAGACACTAATGTACTGTTGGTGGAGTTGTGAACTTATCCAACCATTCTGGAGAGTAATTTTGAACTTTGTCCAAAGGGTTATAAAACTATGAATACCCTTTGATCCAGTAATAACATGGGATAGATAATGTGAATTTGGGAGCTAGGGAAATGAAAATATTGATTAAAAAATAAGGTTGAGTTTTGTTAAATAAAAAGGAGAATGAAAAAAGAAAACTAAAAATCAATGAATGCATTTTTGTAAAAGTCATTCCTCCTTTAAAATGTACCTCAGATTCATCTTCCCCGCATTCCCACTGTTCCCACCCTCCACTGGAATTGGCGTCTTGTACCATCTCACTGGAGTATTTTAATATCTTCTCCAATGATTTCCCTGCCCCCATTCCTGCTGTCTTCTAAGCCTGTTTCACTACCTTATAGAATGATAATGGAACAATGGCAGAATAAGGATAATTGCCTTTAAAACAACTGCCAAACTTTTAAATTAAAATTATTATTTGACCTAGTGATGTATCTCTCCATCTAATTGCAAATGAAATTAGTTCCAGGTTGCTTCTTAGGCTGGCTAGAATCACTACCTGTGTGATTTTCAGCAAGTCCCTTCATATGTTAGAAACTGTTTTTTTCATCTACAAAATGCAGGCGATGATCCTAGCACTGCCTACCTGATAAGTTTCTTGTGACAAAAGCCTTGCAGGCGTCTTTATAAATGAGCAGTATTATTGCTTCATTATTAGAGAGGAAACGGGCTGCTTCCATAGGTTTTGCAATGGTTACCTAGCTGGTAACTAATGCATCATGAGAAAACTGATATGAAACCTGTCACCATAGAAATACCCAAGCCCAAATCCTGATTTCTAAAACTAATGGTATTAACACGCTCTTTTCTTTCTGTGTTTACTCCTAGAATGAGTGAGTCTCTTCGTTTTATAGCTTGAGAGTGCCCCAGTGGGCATTGAGTTCAAGTATTTCATTTTACACATGAAGAAATTAAGTCTCTGAGATTAAATGAATTTGCCAAGGTTACACAGATCCAAGTATAGTCAATGGACATATTCAGTTTTCCTGTCTCCCCAGTTCTGTGCTCTTCCTTCCTCTATTTTATATCCCTGGGTATACCATTTGTCCTGACTTTTGTCTTACCATTCATTACCCTCATGAAGTCTTGAGGAGAGAGTGAGGCTAATGACTTTGCCCAACTTTGCCTCACTTAAATCCTATTCATGCTAAGTCAGGACACCACCTCGTGATGTCATTGGACCTCCGTGAAAACAAAGGATGAACAACAGTGATATCTCTATATTTTGATCTCCTATTTCTGAATAGTTGCAAAATCTTGAGTGGGATTTTCATTTTTAAACCCTTTTAAATTTCAAACTATAATCTCTTCAACTAAAAATGGTAAATATGTAAGTCTAGTACAGTATATTTCTTTGAGTCATGGTGCCAGTCACAAGTATTTTACTTACCTTTAACTCATAATAGTCTTATTCTATTGTTTTGTGAAACTTCATCTAGAGTTAGAAGGAAGCTCAGGGATTATTTAGTCCAACCCACTTAGTTTACAGATGAGGAAACTGAGGCCCAGGAAAATTTAGTAACATAGCTAAGATCACCCAGAAGTCAAGCCTAGGTTTTCCAATTCTAGAGGCAAGTTTTT
>NW_027556180.1:200745960-200779599 GCF_003287225.1 Phascolarctos cinereus | reverse complement strand
TGTCAATTGAAATAACCATTTAATCTCTCCAAGGGCAGGTGCTCAAGAGCAGTTCCCAGAGAAGGAATAATTATTATATCCTGTTGGAGGAAAGTTAAGGAGTGGGAAGAGAAAACCAAGAGAATGTGACAGAAGTACTCACAATCTGCAGGGAATGTAAAAAAAAATTATATTAAAGTGGTAGAAACCAACCAAAGGAGAGCTGCCATCAAAAGAACACGGGCACGCAGCACCTACATGGAGGAATGAATCTTAGCCTCCTCCTACATTTGTGGGACTCTACCTAGGGCAGAACTGTAAGCCAGAGCGATCAAATAGGTCACTGGGAGAGAGGGGGTGTCCCACTGGTGGGGAAAATCTTACCTCTTAATAGGCTTGGTTGCAAGTGCTTTGTGTTCTTTACTGTATAAATAAAGCTGCTCTATGTTTTAAAACCTTGTGAGGCTGAATGCATGTAAGGAACTGATGGCTACCCTTGGGAGTGCTGGATACTGATGTTCCCAGATTCCCCATTGGTGGGGCTGATTAAAGAAAGTGTGACAAATTCCTAAAGTAGTTTTTATGTCAGGAGGGACTTTTGACAGCATTATGTGAAATTTGGGGAAATATTAAAAAAGGCAATGACTTTTTTGGTGAAACATATCTCCCTCTTCTTGGCAGAGAGATGGCTATGGAACGTGGCATATGTTGTCAAATATGGACAATATATTGGGTTATTTTGCTTAATCTTACTTCTTTGTGATGAGGAGTTTACCACTGGTGAAGGAGCTCTTTGGGAAATGACAGCAATGCAATTTGTGCCAAAGCATAAATAAAGCTTATTTAAAACATAGAAAAGGAGAGTATCACAGTTCAGATGTAGTAACCACATGTGGAAAGTATTCAAAGCAGAAAGTCCCCATAGATAACAAAATATTTCTAGCAATACTTGTTGTAGGGAACCACTGGCATTTATTGAGTAGGGGAATGATGAGGTCAGACTTTCATTTTGTACAAATCACTTTGGCAGCTGTGTGGAGGATATATTGGAGAGGGGAGAGATTTGAGGTGTGGAATCGAATTAGGAAGCTGCTGCAATACTCATGACAGGAAGCGATGATGGATTGAACTATGATGGTGGCCATTTGAATGGCTACAGAAACAACAAGATGGAGCAACTGATTGGATAAGTGGAGGGAGTGAGAATGAGGAGTCAATGACATGGAAGTGGTAAATCTGGGTGACTAGAAGAATGTTGGTACACTCACTAGAAATAACAAAATTTAGAAGAGAAGGTTGGGGGAAAGATATATTCTGTTTGGGACATGTTGAGTTGGAGATGCCTATGAGAAAATACTACTTGTACCCTATTCCCTATCCCCATCTCTCACCTGTCCTGTCTTTTTAGAGTAAGGTACAACTTTCCAGAGCTACATTCCAGGCATGAGTTTCATCTCAGCTAGTCTTAGTGAAACCAATTAATTCAAATTTGCCACCTTGCTTCAGTATCTCCAGTTTACTTTGCTTGTTACCCACATTTTCATGCATTTATAGACAGACATATCTGAGGTCATAGGGTTTTTTTTTATTATTATTATTACTTTCTTGGCTTCTTTCCTGAATTGTTATCTCCTGTAAATTTCTGTGCATCTCCACTGGGCTATTCTTCCTATATTTTGTTACTTTCTATGATATCTTATTTAGTAGAATATATAGTCTGTTTTCTCCTTTCCTTTCCCTTTTAAAAATTATTTGTTTTTAATATTTATATTATAAACATTTTTAACATTTAAAAAAAAATTTTGAATCCCAGATTCTCTCCCTGCCTTCTTGTCCCTCCCCCACCCCTGGGAAGGCAAGCAATGTAATAACAATTAGACTTGTGAAATCATGCAAAACGTATTTATATATTAGCCATGTTGTTAAAAAAAAAAGGCAAGAAACATAAAGAAAGTGGGAAAACTATATCTTAATTTGCATTCAGAGTTCATCAGTTCTTTCTCTGGAGGTGAATAGCATTTTTCATCATCAGTTCTTGGAATTGTCTTACATCATTGTATTGATTCGAGTAGCTAAGTCTTTCATAGTAGATTATCCTAAAAATATTGCTGTTACTGTGTACAATGTTTCTACTCACTTCAATTTGCATCAGTTAATATAGGTTTTCTCATATTTTTCTGAAACCATCTCCATCATTATTTCTTATGCCACAACAGTACTCCATTGCAATCATATACCACAACTTGTTCAGCCATTGCACAATTTCCAGGCATCCTGTCACTTTCCAATTCTTTGCCACCACAAAAAGGGTTGCTATAAACATTTTCATACATTTGGGTCCTTTTCCTTTTTCCTTTGATCTCTTTGGTGTACAGACCTAGTGGTGGTATTGCTGGGTCAAAGGGTATGCACAACGGGGTGCCTTTTAGCCATAGTTTCAACTTTTTCTCCAGAATGGTTGGACAAGTTCACAGTTCCACCAATGGTGCATTGCTGTACCTATTTTCCCTCATCCCTTCCAGTATTTATCACATCTGATAGGGATGAGGTAGCACCTCAGAGTTGTTTTAATTTGCATTTCTCCAATTAGTAGTGATTTAGAGAGATTTTTTTATGTGACTCTAGATGGCTTTGGTTTCTTCTTCTGAAAACTGTGTATTCATATCCCTCAACAATTTATCAACTGGGGAATGGCTCTTATTTTTACAAATTTGACTCCATTCCCTATATATTTGAAAAAAGAGGCCTTTATCAGAGAAACTTGCTGTAAAAATTTTGATATTATTTCATTGTATATGGTACCTTTTCTCAAAATGTAGTTTTCTTGATTATCTCCTTTAATTAGGTCTATTTTTGCTTTTGCTTTATCTGAGATCATGAGGGCTACCCCTGCCTTTTTTACTCCAGCGGACACATAACAGATTCCATTCCATTTCCTTATTTGAACTCTGTGTATGTCTTTGTTTCAAGTATGTCTTGTAAGCAACGTATTGTAGGATTCTGGTTTCCAATTCATTTTGCTATCCACTTCTGTTTTATGGGTGAGCTCATCCCATTCACATTATGATTGCTAACTGTATATTTCCCTCCATCCCATTTTCTTCCATTTATCCATCTCTTTCTTTTTTTTTATCCTATCCCTCCTCACTTATCAACTCTTCCTTTTACATCCCCCTCCTAATTTCGAATATCCTGTTCCCCTTCTATTTCCCTGTTGGGTAAGATAGCTTTCTATAACCAACTGTATGTATGTATATATTCTTCTCTTTTTGAACTAATTCTGATGAGAGTAAGGTTCAAGCATTGCCCACCAGCCCACCTCTCCTCTTTCCCCCTCTACTATAAAAGCTCTTCCTTGTGCTCCTCTTTTATGTGAAATAATTTCCCCCATTATACTTCTCACTTCCCCCTTCTCCAAGTGCATCCATCTTTCTCACCCCTTCTTTTTCTTTTTTCGGATCATCCCAACATCACACTAATGTCCTTTGTCTATGTAGACTGCTTCTAACTGTTTGAATAATGATCACATACTTAGGAATTACATGTATCATCTTCCCATACAGGAATGTAAACTGTTTTACTTTATTGAATCCCTTAAGATTTCTTTTTCATGTTGACCTTTTTATGCTTCTCTTGTGTTTGAATGTCAAATATTATATTCAGCTCTGGTCTTTTCATCAGGAATGCTTACAAGTCTTCTATTTCATTAAATATGCATTTTCCCTCTGAAGGATTATACCCAGTTTTGTTGGGTAGGTTATTCTTGGTTGTAATCCTAGCTCTTTTGCCTTCGGAAATGTCACATTCGAGTCCTTTACTCCTTTAACATGGAAGCTGCTGAATCTTGTGTGATCCTGACTGTAGCTCCATGATATCTGAATTGTTTCTTTCTGGCTGCTTACAATATTTTCTCCCTGACATGGGAACTCTGGGATTTGGCTATAATAATAGAGCTGAGAGTTTTAATTTTGGTATCTCTTTCAGAAGGTGATTGATGGAGCCTTTCACTTCTATTTTACTATCTGGACCTAAGACATTGGGGCAATAATCCTTTTTCTTGAAATGTGATGTTTAGGCTTTTTATTTTTATCATGACTTGTAGGTAGTCCGGTAATTCTTATTATTTCTCTTTGATCTATTTTCCAGGTCAGTTGTTTTTCCAATGAGATAGTTCACATTTTCTTCTATTTTTTTTTATCATTCTTTTGACTTGGATTATGTCTTGCTGGCTTCCAGTTGCCCAATTCTAATTTTTAAGGAATTATTTTCTGTAGTGAACTTTTGTGATACTTTATCCATTTGGCTTATTCTGCTTTCCTAGGAGACAATTCAGAATGTCCTCATTACTGGGGACCTAGGCACAATTGTCCATTCATTCCAACCAAAGCCTCTACCTAAAGTTTCCCTAAAGTCAACTGACAAAAGCAAGTTCTTTCATCCCTTGCTGATCTCACCTTTTGAAAAGATTGAGGTCCCCTGATGTGAACTCCCTCAATGCCACTAAATTTCTCATGTTTCTAAAAATAACTTTCTTTCTTTTCAATCTCAGAGGGAAAAGTGGACTTCTTCCTTGCCAAGCCAAACCTTTCCACTTGTACACTTAACCTTATCCCTCCATCATGCTTTTATGTTGGAAAAATTACTCATTGTGATTGTGTTTTGAATTTATCAGTCAGATCACTCTACGTCTTTTTTTTTTTGCTCTACTCTTTTTGTTAAATCGAATTGATATTAACTATTTAGAAATGGTATTGAGGAGATGACAACTGATTAGAATATATTGAAGAAATAACTGGTCAATGATATTGGGAATAATACACTATTTAGAGGATTGAGCCAATAGAATTGTAAATATTTGTCCAACCCCTAAGGGGTATCCCTAGAGGCTAAAGGAGAGATGTAGCCCTCGGGACTTCACCTGACCACTGGAGTGGATATCCTTCAGAATTGTCTTGGCTCACAAGTTGTGTGACCCTGGGCAAGTCACTTAACCCCAATTGCTGGAAAAAAAAAAGAATTGTCTTGGCTCATTGTATTGCTGAGAATAGCTAAGTCATTCACAGTTGAACATCATACAATATTACTATTACAGCAATATTCTCCTGGGTCTACTCATTTCACTTTGCATCAGTTCATGTAAGTGTTCCCAGCTTTTTCTGAAAGCATCCTGCTTGTCTTTTTTTTTTTTGAAGGCACAATAGTATTCCATCACAGTCATATGCTACAACTTGTTCAGGCATTCCCCAATTGACAGATGTCCCTTCAATTTCCAATTCTTTTCCACCACTAAAAGAGTTTCTATAAATATTTTTGTACCATTAGAGGTCTTCAAGCAAAATCTGGGTGAGCTCTATTCAAGGATGTTGTAGAGGGATTTCCTAATCTGGTGAGGGTTAGATAAAGTCCATACCAACCTGAAGTTTCAGAATCCTCTCTCAAAAGCAGAAGTTGAAATGCAAGGAGGTTAACCACCAAGCCTTGGGCTTGGTTCACCATTATAAGGAAGAGGAATGAAATACAAGTGCTTCATGCATGGGGAGCACCCAACCCAGCCAGACACACAGAAAACGGTCCAAGGACAGTTAAACTAACCTGTGGGGCTGAGTCCATGACCGGTGGGTGCTCAGAGGCCAAAGAGATGAGTTGGAGCCATCTTGGGAGGGCTTCATGGAAGATTTGGGACATTGAGCTAAGCTTTGAAGGACAAAAGGGCAAAGGGGAAGAAGGGGAAGAAAAGTGAAGGGTATAGGGAAAAGGGAATGAACAGAGTGTGTGAGCATTTGATTAAAGTTTTCCTTTACCTTATGTTAATAGGAATTTGTTTTTGAACTTGTATTGACATTATTTGTTTTATATCACCTTCATTTCCAATTACAGTATATCCATCCTGTTTCCCCTGCCCAGAGAACCATACCTCTGAGTAACAAAGAAAAAGAAAGACAAAAAGCAATTCAGAAAAAAACCAGTTTGCATATTTAATATTCGTTGCTCATAGATTCTAACACTAATTAATCTTTTAACATCTTTTAACAGGAGAATCCCAGGGAGCCAGAAAAGGTAAATCTGTGGCATTCTTAGCTGTGCCCAGGAGAGGGCAGCCCAACAATTCCAAGGTCGGTCCCACTGAGGTAGAGTAGATTGAGGGAAGGAGGAGGAAGAGGGAGGGGAGGCAGGCAGATGCAGGCTTCTCTGCCGCTGCTGCTTGGGGGAGGGTGGAATGGGGGTGATGGCCTGTTGCTTAGGACTCAGCCCTGCCTGGCTCCTGACCTAAAGAGGTCCCTGGCAAGGTCATTGTAACCCTGTGGGGTGCTGTCCTCAAAAAGGACTGAAGACCTTGATCTCTTGGGGCGTTTGAGCCCCAAATGGAAACTGTTCTAATCCAGTGCCTCCTGCTTTGAAGTAAGTATTGATTGATTGCTAATCTAGTCCCTTTTTGCAACAAGCGGTATCTGCAGGGGGTAGACAGCTCATCCCTTGCCAGGACTGAAGTGTCCTCTCTGCACATTAAGGTTGCTGCAGGTGTCCTGCTAACTAGGGAAGTCATCCTGGGACTAGCTGAACCAGGAACTGCCTGTCTAGCTGCCTGCCCATTTTGCCATCTGCCTGCCCACTCGAGACTTGGTTCAGATGTTTCTCATGCATCTGTCTGCCTGTATGTCCTTATGGTGCCCCTCTGCCAAGGAGGGAATGATCCTTATTAGCAGCACCATACGGTACTGATAGTTCTGGGATATTGGATTGGGAATCAGAAAGACCTAGGTCCACATTTCACCCTGATAATTACTCGTTGTAAAACCTTGGGCAAGTTACTTAACCTTTTGACCTTAGTTTCCTCACCTATAAAATGGGAATAATAATAGAACCTACCTTGCAGGATTATTGTGAGGATCAAATGAGATATATTTGCAAAGCACTTTGCAAATCTGAAAGGGTTTTATACATGTTAGCCATAATGTTATTTCCTTCCCTGGAGTGCCTTCCTCCTCTCAATGCAAATTAGCTGAAGATGAGTCACTGGAATTCAGAAGAAGGATGAGGAATATATGTATATATGTATGTATGTGCATGCATATATACATATACATATACATATACATATACATATACATACACATATACATATACAGAGAGAGAGACAGAGAGAGATTTGTTTATTTGTTTTTCAGTGATTTCTGACTCTTTGTGACTCCTTTTGGAGCTTTCTTGGCAGAAATACTGGAGTGGTCTGCCATTTCCTTCTCCAGCTCATTTTACAGATGAGTAAACTGAGGCAAATAGGGTTAAGTAATTTGCTCAGGGTCACACAGCTAGTAAATATATAAGGCTGGATTTGAACTCAGGAAGAGATACAAACACATATACATACACACAGATATATACATACACATATGCATACATACATATATACACATACACACACTTAATGTACTGCTTTTGTAGTATATGTGGTATATATACATATACACACATACATATACATATACATACACACATACATACATACATACATATATACATTTACACACACACACACACACACACACACACACACTTTGGGAGTCATCTAGACCAAGAAGGACACGTGTTGGGAGCTGTCCTGGAAGCCAGCCTCTGACGAATATTAGCTAAGAAACCCTGGGCCAGTCACTGATGCCTCTCAGTGCCCCAAGTGACTCTCTGAATCCACAGATTGCAGACAAGGTCATGCTCTGCCTTGGCAGAGGGAGTTTCTTCACCTGAGAGTTCCTCCTACCAGTGAAATCACAGATGGAGTCCCCATCATTACCTGCCTTGAGGTGATAACTGAATCTCTGGATGCTGTAAGATCTCTATGAGAGTACAGAGAGATAGAAGAGAACTTGGACCAGAGCCTGGGGGCCACCTATGGGTAGGGAGCAAGCTTTGGAGAATGACCCAGCAAAGAAGACAGGTAGGAGGAGAACCATGAAAGAAGGGTATAACAGAAGCTGAGAGAAGAGAGTGTCCAAGAAAAGCAGGGTGGTTCAATACTGCAGAGACGTCAATTAAACATGAAGGCTCTAGGTCCTCGGTTTCCTCATTTGTACAATGAATGGGTAGACTAGATGGTTAGCTCTTGATCTACGATCCTATAAAACCTCCCCCTACTCCTCCACTGTTAACCTTTAGAATACAGGGATAGGTCTGACAACGTTGTCAATGAACCTACACTGTAAAGAAACTCTGGCTTATTCTTCCAATTCACACTAGCAGCTCAGATCCCAGAGCACAACTGGCTATATCTTTCCCTCAGGGTTTAGCGGGAACCGCCAGGGGCAGTATGATCTTTCTAATGCTATTGGCCCATGCCTCCATCTAGTGATTTCTGCTCCAATATCCTTTGCTAGTCTGAGTTTGCATCTCCCCAGAATCACTTCACCAGTTGATTGATATCTTCATGGTATAATCAACAAGGAATTAAAGTAAATTAACTTTTAAAAAGGGATTTTTTTTCTTTTTTGGTGAGGCAATCGAGGTTAAATGACTTACCCAGGGTCACACAACGAGTAAGTGTCAAAGGCTAAAAAGGGATATGTCCAGAAACCTTCAACCTGGAGTCTACACCTCAAGCTCTGGGGAGAGTGGGCTTAACCTTGAAGTGGTAGCTTCAAACTAGCAACACCATAGCCAGGGGGTGAGTCACTCCTTTGTTTTCTGGATGTGGTGCCTCAGCTCCTGGGTTAATTCACTCCTTGGAGCTGTGCTGGCTTCTCATCACAGCTCACCTAAGGTGGCTATGGCAATTTGTTCTCATTGCTGGATTTCTAGTGTCTCTCCTATCCTTTTAAGCTCCCAAGGTCACCCTATGTCCTATACTTTTTTTTTTTTTGGCTAGGCAATATGGTTAAGTGACTTGCCCAGGGTCACACAGCTAGTAAGTGTCAAGTGTCTGAGGCTGGATTTGAACTCAGGTCCTCCTGACTCCAAGTCTATAGCTCTATCCACTGCACCACCTAGCTGCCCCACTTCAATACTCTTTCACCTAAGATCATGAAAGAATAAACATGATGGGGACAGAAGAAAAGCAGGGGTATACGTTGATGGGCCACACAAGGCAGATCTGGGTGGGGGGGATGTGAGGAAGAGATATGGCACTGCTGGAGTTGCTATCCCTATCCATACCTGGAGGCTTACACCATTTCCTCCTCCTTCACCACAGAGGAAGAGAGAGATTAAATTCCTAAATTGGAGGCTTTTATATACACACTCACTTCCAATTTAGCATCCAATTAAGACTCTCTCATCACACTTTAAGGAAGCAGTGACAGAATGCCTATTGCATCCTCTGAAGTGGAGGGCAGGGTTCTCCATTCTGAATTCCCAGAAGCATACCCATCAAGTCTCCCAGGTGGGCTGGCAGCAGGTAGACCACACTGCGCGTGTTTGGAGGACAAGGGCCCCATTGGCCCTATTGAAAAACTCTAGTAAGGGGACATCTCATTTGCTCAAATTACTGTGATAGAAAGGAAAATATATTAACAACAAAGGAGAGGTGGGCGGGGGTGGGGAAGGTGGCGATGCTTGAAGACATTCGAGAAGAGAAGTTACAGGCAGCTTCCCATCTCACGGAAATGGATGTTGAAGGAAGGAAGAGAAGATATATAATGCATAGACATGGGAGAGAGTAGGAGGAGAAACGGTGAAAAAGCAGAGTCCATCTTGGCTAAAGTAGAGAAGAGAAATACTGGAAGTTTAAGATTATTTGGGGGTAAGGAGGGAATTGGACAAAGGACAGAGACAAAAGGGAGTCAGGGGTAAGCTGGAGAAAAGGACTCCCATCCCAACTGGTGTGTGTGTAACTAAGGAAGGGAATCAATAGATCAATCAATATGAATTTATTAAATACTCTATGCCAGGTGCTTTTCTAGGTCCTGGGGATACAAAGGATCTAAAAAGAGTAAAGAACAGTCCTTGCCCCCAAGGAGCTTATACTCTGCTGAGAAGACATGTACATCAATAGGTTTTGTACATACACACACATACATATATGCACGCATGTATATTTATATGTGTATACACACACACACACATATACATACATACTACACAAGCAATGGCGATAATCAGTGGCATCAGTCCTCCTGAGCTGTTGGACTAGGGCACTTTCCATGGAGTTGGGCGGGCACTCTGGTCCTTTTCCACTAGATGTGTCCTTCAGCTAGGGGCCAGAGCACATACTCCATTGAAAGGAGCCAGAGTTTAAGTCCTTGGGATTTGGGGAGGGGGGTGAACAACAAAATAATCTGTTGAGGGGAGGGAGCAGGAAATGACTCATTTAGGAGGTGGTGTTTGAAGTGAGTTTTATAAAGAAAATTAGGGGTTCCACAAAGTGGAGGGGAGGGGGAAGAGTGAATTCCAGACAGGAGGCACAACCTTCATGCAGAGGCAAGGAGGTGGTAGATGGAATGATTACGACTAAACGGGGAAACTCTGTCACAGATTTGATCCTTTGACCCTTTCATCAGGACCTGTCAAAGATTTGATCTTGGGGAAACTAGCCGGTCAGGTCCTGCAGTATCACTAACTTTGATCTTCCAGTAAATATCTAAGGGAGGGTAAAATTTTAACTTTGATGAGACCGTAAAAGCCTTGTTGACTATCAGGGAATTTCCTGAGCTGTGTTGCATAAAAACTGGATTACAAGGTTGAACAGATATCTGGGAGGAGCCCTTACAAGTTCTCAGGAGTACCTGCGAGGATGACCACCCATCAAGAAACGGCTGTAAGTGGACACAGGAGTCAGCCCTTGGTGTGGGGTGGCTCACTGGATGACTCTCCACCCCCACTCCACTAGCTTTGCAGTTCAGGGATGAGCCCCTGGACCTAGACATGGTTGGATTAACTTTGAGCTTTGAGGTCAACAAAAGTGGTGCAAGACTTTGTCTCCTGCCCTCCTGAGCTTACACTCTAATTACATCAGACACAGAGTCATCACTTAGACTGAGTTCAAATCCAGGCTCAGACATTTACTAGCTGTGTGACCCTGGGCAAGTCACTTAACCTCTGTTTACCTTAATCCACTGGAGAAAGAAATGGCAAACCACTCCAGTATCTTTGCCAAGAAAACCCCATGGCCAATATGGGCCACAAAGAGGCAGATGTGACTGAACAACAACAACAAATTAAATTTGAGAGGCAGTGTGGTATATGGTGGAGAGAGAGTTGTTCTAAAAGATGACACTGATGTCGACTGGGCTGTCCAAATGCACCAAGACCGGAGCAGGAAGCATTACGTTCAAGTGAAGATGGGCTCCCTGACGACTCGCTTGGGGGAGGGGGAGGAGGACTTTTAAAGTCTTTAGGATGCTCCAAAAGTTTAGCTTGTGTCCAGTTCTGTTACCTGAGCTACCACAGGCCAGTCAAAGATCCATCTCTGACAACAGCATATAACGGTGAAGGCCCAAAGAGCCCACTTGCGATTTAGGTTGGTGAGAACCACTTGCATGCTTATAGCTTGCTGCAGGATTTACAGAGCACTCCATTCACAATAACTTTGCCAAGTGTTATCACGCCTGGGGTTAGAGGCAGAGTAACTGAACTGGGGCACTGTTTGAAGATCAAGTAGACAGAGTAACTTCGTCATCTGAAAAGGTGGAAAAGCTGTCCCTCGCCCTCTCAGTGTATCGGGCTGCTTACTTTTATTTGAGTTTGTGCTGCTGTCATAGCCCCCAGAGGTCTCTCCTCTCCGGGGTGACGAGGGATCATCCCCACTGCCGCCATCGTCACCTTGATAGCTGACGCTCCCAGCTGTTTGTAGATCAGGTTCTGGATAGTCTCAACTAGAAAAGGAAGAGAGAGAGCACAGAATTACTGCAGCCATATAACAAGGCGGTCAGACACCAGGAAAGAAACACAGCACACCACACCGCTTTGACACAGGGACTGCTGCCATGACAAACAAGATGCCAACGTCTAAACAGAAAGTTAAAGATACGCTGTGGGCTCTCTCATATGTTTCCCTTTGAAGATGACCATTAACTATCACTAAGGTCCATATGCTGAGCTGTGTTTAGAGCAGTGTTGACAGATTCGCACTGCATCAAGCCACGCTTTCTGGCCCAGCCCTTAAGAGTACACACTGGTGAGATGGCAGGCCAAGGCTGTGTCCATGAAAGAGACAAAAGCAAAATAGTCCACAATGAAATCTGATCCAGGGATGTGCCTTCAACACAGCGCCAACAAGCAAGAGGTTTGGTCTATCAATGCAAGAAAGTTTCATTTTCTGCAATGTGCATTCAGCATCACCAAGGAGAAACAGATAGCAGCTTCCTCCATGAACACACGTGTGAAAGCACGCCCAAGGTCCAGCACTGTGCCCTGATTTATCACTAGGACAGACCAGGTGGGTCTCTTCCACTCCTTAACTCAGGGGTTCATACATACAGTGGTGGTCAATGAATGTGGGATGAGTCAATGCGTGCAGCCTGGCATATCAGTCTACAATATTCTGGATCTAGAACCACATACTCATAGATATGTGCCTCAGGTGAGTCACCGACCTCTTCTCTGTACCTTAGTTTCACCTTCTGTAAAATGAAGGGGTTCAGGGGCAGCTAGGTGGTGCAGTGGATACAGAGTATTGGCCCCGAAGTCAGGAGGACCTGAGTTCACATCTGGCCTCAGACCAAACACTTGACACTTACTAGCTGTGTGACCCTGGGCAAGTCACTTAACCCCAATTTGCACCACCCCACCCCCAATCTAAAATGAAGGGGTTGGACTGGGTGGTCAATGAGTCCTTGCCAACCACTACATCCTATGGCTCTAAGGAACATTTTCATAATCATGAGTGTCCCTGGCCACCGTCTGGAAGGTCTTCTGCTACCTACCTTCAGATATTGCCGACTTCAGAATCATATCGCCTTGCAAGTTCTCTGAGGGTTCTCCCCTCGGAAAAAGAATCTGGACTGCGAACCAGGAGGAAGATCTTCGAAGCTGTTAATCTCAGACATTTCCAAAGAAATCTGCTGTTTCTCATTGAGACTTTGAGCAATCAGCTCATCTTTCTTGCTTAAACGCTCTAAGAAAAGGAGTACAGTTAAAAGGGTGTCAGTCTCTTCCACGTTGATTTATGATTTATACAACAGAAACCTCTCATTGCTGCTGGTGTTTGGGGCCAAAATGATTAAGCGCCACTATTAAAGTCACCTAGGCTGGACTGGATTTTCCTGACAAGAGAATGTTTCAGACACAATCATGAGACTGAGCTGGAATACCTTAAATTTTAAAAAGCATCACTTCTTTTAAAGTCTTTAGGATGCTCCAAAAGTTTAGCTTGTGTCCAGTTCTGTTACCTGAGCTACCACAGGCCAGTCAAAGATCCATCTCTGACAACAGCATATAACGGTGAAGGCCCAAAGAGCCCACTTGCGATTTAGGTCGGTGAGAACCACTTGCATGCTTATAGCTTGCTGCAGGATTTACAGAGCACTCCATTCACAATAACTTTGCCAAGTGTTATCATGCCTGGGGTTAGAGGCAGAGTAACTGAACTATCTGAAGCTGGACTCAAACCCAGGCCCCTGACTCTATCTCCTTACACTGCACTGAGCCGCCTCCCCAAGAGGCAAAGGGTCCCTGGGCAGTACACAGATCTCAAGAATCCCTTCAGATGACAATGAAGCAGAAACGGCTATATCCAACGAGCTGTATTATCAACGCCGTCCTAGCTGGGAGGCGTTCAGGAGCTGTGGCTTCAGCCCTTGCACCGCGCCCTCCCCGACGTCCCCCACCTGATGTGCTCTGCTGGCCAGTCCCCAGGATGACCCCACTATGGCGCCCAGAGCACGGCCCTTCCACCTCGATCAGGGCCCGCTCCCCCAGCTCACTGCAGAAGATGCCCAGCTCCAGAGAGGCCGCTCACAGCCCAAGGACACTGGTCTGGTCAGTGTGGATCATTTGGTGCTACAAAGTAATGAGGGTCCACCTCCGCTCTCAGCTGACCTCCACCTGTCCCTTCTGATTCCTGGCTTCTCTAACCCTCCTCTTTCTCCTTGCCTGCCCAACAAGATGCCTGAGGAGGATCCTGGGAAAGGACAATCATTTCCATTTTTCCCCTCACATACCGGATTGAAACCAAACTGCAAGCCGTTGGCAACTCTAGACAGCACTGGATTTAGAGTCGGAAGATTTGGGTTCAAAGTGACCTCTGCCACAGACTTCCTGTGCCTCTTCACTTCTCCATGACTCAGCTTCCTCATCTATAAAATGAGGGGCCTGGACTAGATGTCTTCTAAGGGCTCTTCCAGCTCGAAACCCACAAACTTATGACTGATTCACAAATGATTTCGAGAGCTTAGGTCAAGGGTAAAACAAGGCAATGTCTAGATCTACAAGCATAGCACTGCCCCCTCCCCCCAATGGTTTTCGGCTGACAGCAGCTGTCTCAGGACATGGGTGAGAGCTGCCTCCCTCCCAGTTCAGACTCTCCTGGTAGAATCTGCTCCCAGCCCCTTTACCTTGGAATTCTTTTAATTTTACAGCTCGGGCTTCAGCCATTTTTCTGTCTTCTTCGGCCTCACTGAACGGCTCTTCCTCCCCATCGGGGCAACTGAGGGAAGAAGGGAGGGACACTGCTGTGACTTGCCTTGGTGTTTTTCTCTGGATCATTCTCTGGTTTCTTAAAAAGGGACACTGCTCTTCTGAGGCATCTAACAGAGACAGGTGATAAGAAGTTTTTTAACTGAATGAAACCTGTTTGTTCATCACTAGCTTAGGAAAAAAAGACAGAGGGAGCTGGAAGAAACAAACCAGCAGATATCTGTGGAGGACTCCATCTGCGCAAAGCGTGAGTTGAAAAGGAAAGCATATACACAACCTTCAACATCGGAGAGCTCACAACTTAAGAAGGGGAGAGCACAAAGTACACAAGAACACCCTCAACAGAAAGAAAAGTCAGCGAACATTTATCTGAAGGCTCTGCAACACTGATGGACTGCTGGAATGAGAAAATGTGGACGGGTTAGCCAAGGAAGCCTTCCTAGAAGCGGTGAGTTTCTAACAGAATGGTGAAACTATTTGGCAGAGAGAAAAGGAAAAGCATTCCAGAAAGAGGGAACAGGACTCAGAAAGTGCTCTAAGGAAGCAAGGTTTTTCTAGGACACAAAGTAGACTTGCCTGCCCAGAGCTAGCTAAAAGCCAGGGCCGACATAATAGGATTGAAAGGGCCCCTGAGTAAAAGTGGACAGGAAGTGCAGTGCAAGGAGACAAATGAGTTTAAAGGGAAATCAAGTTTGCAAACAACTTGTTGCTGTCATGAAGAACACTCCATCTAGAATACGGAAATCTGGAATCCATCGACGCCCAGGCCTCTGGACTTTTATGTAGGTAAAACTAGCAATGAATGCACAGGCTCTACAATCTGGCTGGAAAAATAGGAAGCCTTTTTAGGATCTCAAAGGCTTAACTATTGTCAAACACAGACTGCTCAGCTCTTCTCAAACTTACCGGGGACAGTGCGATCTGCTCTTCTGAGACAAGGGAATCCCTCCTCCTCCCCCAGGCTAGCCCCTCACAAAGGGGTGGAAGAGGGCAGAAAACTAACTCTCCTCACTGCGCTACAGAACCCACATCGGCTGTTTAGCTTTTCGTGAAACAATCTCTAGGTGGTGCTACAAGAACTAAAAGACAGTTAACTTTCTTTTGGCCATGAAGGTAAAATATTCACTCCGAAGGGAGCAAATGCACAAATGGGAAAGAAAACCCTTCCAAAGTTTTATTTACCTTTCCACAGCTCTGCGGATCTGGGTCATCCATGAATTTCTCTCTTCTTTGGAGCAGGTATAAATTTCATACATTTCTGGTCCTTGCAGCGAGGCACTGATCAGAAACATTGCTTTTTCCTCATTTGCTACCTCCCTCACAATTAGCTTTTGTAATGAAATAACAGGTGGCTTTGAGTCCTGAAAAACAAAACCAGATGGGGGTGGGGGGAGGTATAGTTTTTTTGCCTTCACCTTCTCACACAACTGAATATTCCTTCTCCCTACCAGCAGCAGCAGCAGCAGCTTACTTCAAGGGGGAAGGTGACCCTGTTCATTTTCAACACAAGAAAGAAACCTAATAGTTCACAGAAAAAAAGTCCCCGGCTTGGTGCAGACAAGGAGACGGCAGAGCAACGAAGGCTGACGTCATGGGAACGGGGACATTTTCGCTGGTTAACACCATGTCACGCTGTCGTCCGAGAAGTGTTCGAAACCACTGGGACCAGTTTTTAGCTGTCTGCGTTTGGCCGCCCGCTCAAGCTGCCTCTGTTTCCTTGCTCCTTCATTGCTGACCCTGGGAAGCAGTCTGTAGGAAAGCTCATCCTCAGAGCCCTCCCATCAGGCAGCTGTGCTCCTGACTCCCCTGAACCTCACCACCAAAGCCAGCAGCCTCTGCTCAAGCCCCTCTGATCACTTGGAAGCATCAGGTTCAATTCCATCCACCAAATGCTTACCAAGTTAATCAGTTGAACATTTATCAACACCTACTTGTTACTTTGTGCACGGCCCAAGAAGTAGGAATACTCTGCTCCTCAATCCCACTTACAGACCTAGGCCTACCCTCTGCTGGCTAAATTTAGCAGCCACCTTTCCTCCTCTGAGATTCACTCCGTCTGTCTCCACCCCTCATTCTCCACCCCGTTCAGATCCTTGTTGCCATCCCTTACCACGCTCCAGTTTATTTTTCTTTTCTTAAGGAGTCCAGTGTCTGGCTCCGTCTTCTCTCCACCCCAACTCTTGCCCTCACACTCAGGGACTTCAACATACCTACTGATATCCTTATGAAAAGCCTAGCCTCCACTCCCATTCCTCTGACCTGCATCCTTTATACCTCGGTGACCCACACAGATGGAAACATGTTAGCTCTTACCAATATCCCTGTGACCTCCACAATCCTTAAGGCCGAAATTCTCTACCCCGATTAAAGTCTCTTCTGCCTTCCTCCACTTAAACCATATTTAATGTGGCTTCCAGTCCTTAAGAGTGCTGACACAATGGTTAACCAGTTCAACTACACACCAGCCTTTACTCTCAAAACCTTTGCTTGCCCTCTTGTTCTGCTGCCACTCAAAACTTGCCCCTGTGTTGACTGGGTCCACTACAAATTTGTTATCTATTCTCAACTGGGCCTCACTAATACAAGCCAATTTGACAATTTTTATTCTCTCCAGTAAACTTTTAATTTTTAATTAACAAAACATACAGAACACCAACATGCTCAACTCAATCCTTAATGTAGATTACGGAAAAATCAAGAGACTGATAAACACTTAGAAACAGCGGCTCACATTGTTGCTTCCATTCCTCTCCTGATTAGTGACTATCTCTCATAGATCACTACTTCAGATCAGCCCCAAACTACCAAGCTTCCCTTCACTCCTTCCTCTCTTGTACTCTACCACTCCAGCCTTCAGCCTAGAAGTTCTGCTCTCCAGATTGGTGGCCCTTTCTTTATCACTCCAACCTCTATCCAGTTTTGGAACCAAGAGGAAACCAACTGCTGTAGTTCCTGGATGGGGTGTGTCCTCATACTCTCCCAAAGCCTCATCCACCATCCCAGTAAATTTCTAGACCAAGGGTCTCTCCCAGGTCACTATTCCCAGAAGTGTGAAGTTTAAGGTATCTATGAGTCATCCAGTCTGAGATATCCCCACGGGCAGCTGGAGACATGAGTATGGAGATCAGCAGTGAGGTTAGGACTGGATAAGTAGATTCCAGAAGTGTCAGCACAGAGGTGATAATTTAATCCAGGGGAGTTGATAAGATCACCAAATGAAACAGTACAGAGGGCCCAAGACAGAGCCCTAACACCCATGGTTAGGAGGCATGACCTGGATGAAGATCTAGCAAAGAAGACTGAGGGAGGAACAGACAGACAGAAGAAGAACTAGGGGAAAGCAAAGAATATAAAGGAGGTGAAGATGATTGACAGTGACGGACAGTATCAAAGGCTGCAGAAAAGTCAAGAAAGAGGACTGAGAAAAGGCCACTGGATTTGATGACTAAGAGATCATCAGCAACATGGCAGAGAGCAGCTTCAGTGGAAAGATGAGGCTAGAAGTTAAGAAGCAGAGTTAAGAATCAAGTAAGAGGAGAGGAAGGGGAGGCAACTATGGTGGAGGGCTTTCTCAAAGTCAGCCATGAAAGAGAAGACAGAGAAAAGTCAAGAGCTAGCAGGAATGGATGGATGGATCAAGTGAAGATTTTCTGAGGATGGACATGTTTGTAGGAGGCAGGAAAGCTGCCAGCAGAAAAGGAGCAGTTGAAGATAAGCTGAGAGTGAGAACTGTGTGGAGGAGACAATTGTCTGGAGAAGACAGAATGGGATGGGGGTCACTTGTTTAAGTAGAGAGGTTTGCTGTGACAAGGAGAAGAGCCACTTAGTCAGCGAGGTGGTGCAATGGATAGAATACCAGGCCTGGAGTCAAGAAGACCCGAGTTCAAATTCGGCTTTAGACACCACTATATGATTCTGGCAAGTCACTTAACCTGCTTGCCTCAGTTTCCTCAAGTGTAAAATGAGGATGATAGGCCATAGTAGACTCTTATATAAAGGCTTATTTCCCTTCTTCATCTCTTCCTGTGAAAAACAATGATTAAGATGGTAGCAGAAGGCCATCTGAGTGATGTGAGATGAGGAACAGGAGAAAAGAGAAAGTTCTCTGGGAATGACCTCAAATTTTCAGCTGAATATTAATTTTTCAGCTAAATATCTCAGCTGAGGGAGGAAACAGAATTGATTAGGAAATACAAAAAGATGCCTATTGCAGTGAGGGCCCTATTTCTGTCAAAAGAACTACCAGTCTTCCATCTGCACTGGTTCGAAACCTCAGAGTAATCCTCAGCTCTTCAATCACTCCCATCCCCTATGTCTAATAGGCTGCCAAGTCTGGTCAATTTCACTCCATTTCTTACACCCACCCTTTCTCCTTATTTATCCAGTTCCCACCTCAGTTCAGGCTCTCCATCACCCCTCACCTGGGTCACTGGGGTGGTCTCCTCAAGGGTCCCCTATTTCTACTCATCCTCCACCCTGTTGTCAAAGAAGCCTCACCATTCAACAACCCCCACTCAAAAATCTGCAGGAGATGCTAGTGCCTCGAGTATACAATAAACTCCTCAACCTGGCACTCCAAGCCCTCACCCAGTGGGATCCACACTACTGCCTTTCCAGGATCACTTCCTACCATTTCCCTTCTTCCCTTTTCCCACTATAGACAAGTTGGTCACTGGCTCTCACTCACAGGCTCTTCCACCTCCCAGCTAAAGCTCACTCCCTCCCCTCCTCCCCTAGCTCTCTCTTTCTCCTCCCTCCTACAAGTGCCCCTAGAGAAGAGAAATTCCAGGAGATCAGACACCATTTTAGTTTTCTTGGTATCCCCAGCAATCTAGGAAATGGGTGCCTTGCTCAAAGGAGGCATTTAATAAATGTTTGTGGAAATGAACTTCTTGCTGGCATCACAAACTCAACCTCAATGGAGAAGCAGCAAAAGAAAAGAAAAAAGAAAAGAAAGCCAAGGATTTAGAGCAAAAGGAGTTGGGTGCAAATCCCAGCTACAACCCTTACTATCTGCATGACAACACTGGGCAAATCACTTCACCCTTCTGACTCGCACTTTCCTTCCTTACCAGAAACAGAAGTCTCTTCTAGCTCTCAATCCCAGGTATGACCAAAATCCAATTTATTATATTTTCCCCAAAACTACCTCCCACATCTGCTGTGTGACCTTGGGCAAGAATTTAACTTCTCTGGACCTCAGAGTCCACAATGAGGCAGGGTGGCCTAGATGGTGCCTGTGGCCACTGCCATCTTACAACCTAGGATCTCACATTTCCTTCTTACCTGCTTCTCTGGGCTGTGTTCAAGAAGCAATGTGGTTAAATCAAAGATTAAAGCCCAGACAGCATGTCTGAGAGAGCCA
The DNA here is from genome assembly GCF_003287225.1 of Phascolarctos cinereus. Lineage (NCBI taxonomy): Eukaryota > Metazoa > Chordata > Mammalia > Diprotodontia > Phascolarctidae > Phascolarctos > Phascolarctos cinereus. Next base: position 200,759,696 of record NW_027556180.1, on the reverse strand, counting down.
GGATGACCTGGGCCTTCAAGGGCCCTAGGTAAGGAAAAGCTGCCCCCTGCCCCCCACCCCCACGGCAGCCCTTCAGCAGCGTTCTGGTCCTGGAGAGTGACCTGGCTCATGAGGAGGTCATGTGCCTTACACAGGGCTCCCCAGGCAGCACTGACCATGAGGCCAGCTCTCTAACTTCTACCGAGGGTGGGGTTTAATGGGCTTCTCCACTGGAAGAATCACGTTAGATAAATATGAACTAAAGTAGAAATAGGATGGTGTGGGAAAGGCCAGTTCATACTGAACAGGAAACTTACTACATAGTTAGACTATAACCTATAGAAGCTGATACAATTCTTGATGTAGGAATTGCTTTGAATCTTTGAGAAAGGTAATTGGCACCAGTTTAATCAGAAAAAACCAAAACCCAAGTCTACCTGCTGCCTCCCCCTCTTTTGCCCCCAATCTGCATAGCAAGTAACCAGGACTTTCAGGGCTATTCAGAAGGGCAGTACCAACCAGGAACTAATTCTCTGGAGCCAAACTAACACTCACCAAAAGGGATCAGAAATAACGATGAGCCTTGGACCTGGAGGGGCAACAGTAGGTGGGCTATGATAATTACATCTGGATTGGGGGCTCAATAAGTAAGCTTTCCTGATCTTTCAGCATCTAGCTGGTTCTTGGTTACCATGGTCTCAGATTAAAGGCGGAATGGCCTGTACTGTTTTCCAAGCTGAAAGAGTGGGTCTAATGCCCCTCCCCACAATCAGGCCCCTGAATTAACATGTTGCTAACAAGAGAGCTTTTAAAACAGGATTCCAGCACCACTATCTGATGGCTGTGCACTCTCCATGCTCAAGAGGAAATGGAAAAATGCAATAAAGAAAAGTACTGCAAAAAGTACCCAAACTGTTCACATTCTAAAGGCATTGCAACTCCTGAACTCATCGAAACTGTCTTCACTTTGTTTTTAGGCTTTTCCGATAGACTGATATTAGTTAGAAGTTACCATTTCTCTCATTTTAAAAATGTACTTCAACAACCTACCCAAATTTATGGCATGCAGTTAAAGCAGTACTTACGGGAAAATTTATTTTTCTAAATTCTTATATCAACAAAATAGAAAAACAGATCAATGAATTGGGCATGCAACTAAAAAAACTAGAAAAACGAAGTGAAAAATCCCCAACTGAGCACCCAATTAGAAATCCTGAAAATCAGAGATGAGGCTAATTAGATTGAAAATAAAAAAAACTATTGAGCTAATAAATAAATCTAGGAGCTGGTGTTATGAAAAAACCAGGAAGCTAAATAAACCACTGGTTAATTTTATTAAAAAGAAAAGAAAAGAAAAGAAAACCAAATAATCCTGTATCAAAAATGAAAAGGTAAAATCACCACCAATGAAGAAATTAAAACAATCATTAGGAAATATTTTGCCCAATTATATGCCAATAAATCTGACAATCCAAACAAAATCAATGAATATTTACGAAAATACAAATTACCCAGATTAACAGATCACGAAATATAAATAACCCCAACTCAGAAAAAGAAACTGAACAAGCCATTAATGAACACCTTAAGAAAAAAAACCCCAAGGGCCAAATGGGTTCACAAGTGAAATTGACCAAACATTTAAAGAACTAATTACAATACTATATAAACTACTTGGAAAAACAGGTGAAGGAGTCCTACCAAACTCCTTTTATGACACAAATGTGGTGCTCACACTTAAATTAGGAAGAGCTACAACAGAGAAAGAAAATTAAAAACCAATTTCTAATGAATAGATGCAAAAAGTTTGAACAAAAAGGCAATTAGAGCAATATACCACAAAGAATATACACTATGACCAGATAGGATTTATACCAGCAATGCAGGGCTGCTTCAATATTAGGAAAACTATCAATTCAACTGACCATATCAGTAATAAAACCAACAGAAATCATGTGATTATCTCAATAGATGATGAAAAAGCTTTAGACAAAATACATAAAATACAACAGAGAACACAGGAATAAAGGGGATGTTCCTTAAAATGATAAGCAGTATTATTGTGCTATAAGAAATGATGAACTGGCTGACTTCAGAAAAACCTGGAAAGACTTATATGGTCTCATGCTAAGTGAAGTGAGCAGATCCAAGAGGACTTTGTACACAACAACAGCCACGTTATGCGATGACTAATATTGTTAAACTGAACCCTTCTCAGCATTACAAGGATATAAGACATCTCCAGAGGCCTCGGGATGGAAAATGCTGCCCAAACTATGGAAATCGAATCGCTATCACTTATTTTTACCTTCTGTTGAGTTCTGTTTCATCTTTCTGATAGTTCCTCCTATTGGTTTTAATTTTTACTTACAACTTCACTAATGTGAAAATATGTTTAATGTAAATGTAAATGGAAAGCCTATATCAGGGTGGGGGGGAGGAAGGGGGAGAAAAATTCTCACCTCAAAAGCATATGGAAGTGATTGTTGATAAATCAAAATCAATTAATAAAATTTTTTTAAAAAATGATAAGCAGTATCTATCTAAAGCCATCAGCAAGCATTATCTATAATGGGGATAAGCTAGAAGCCTTCCCAATAAGATCAGGGGTGAAGCAAGGATGCCCATTATCACCACTGTTAGTATAGTACTAGAAATGGTAGATCTAGCAATAAGAGAAAAAGACATTGAGGGAATTAGAATAGGCAATGAAAAAACAAAACTATCACCCTTTGCAGACAATATGATGGTATACTTGGAGAACTCTATCTCAACTAAAAAACTACTGGAAATAACTAACAACTTTAGCAAAGTTGCAGGATATAAGATAAACCCACATAAATCATCAGCTTATCTTTATATGACCAACAAAGCCCAGCAGCAAGACAGAAAGAGAAATTCTATTTAAAATAATTAAAATACTTGGAAGTCTACCTGCCAAGACAAACCCAGGAACGATATGAACAAAATTACAAAACACTTTTCATACAAATAAAGTCAAAGCTAAAGAGTTGGGAAAACATCAATCACTCATGGGTAGGATGAGACAATATAATAACATGACAGTTCTACCTAAACTAATTTACTTATTCAGTGCTGTACCAATAAAACTATCACAAAATTATTTGATAGAGCTAGACAAAATAAAAAATTCATCTGGAAGAACAAAGGGTCAAGAATATCAAGGGAATTAATTTAAAAAAAATCAAAGGAAGGTAGCCCAGCAACACCAGATCTCAAACTATATTATAAAGCAGTAATTATCAAAACTATCTGGTACTGGCTAAGTAAGAGTAGAAGATCAGTGGAACAGATTACACAAGACACAGTAAGTAGTCTATAACTAGTCCAATGACTAGTATTTGATAAATCCAAAGACCCCAGCCTTTGGGATGAGAACTCACTATTTGACAAAAACTACTGGGAAAACTGGAAAACAACAGGACACAAACTAGGTATAGAGCAACATCTCACACTGTATACTAAGAGAAAGTCAAAATGGCTTTAGACCGATTTAGACATAAAGGGTGACACCATAAGCAAATTAGAAGAACAAGGAATACCTGTCAGATGTATGGGGAAGGGACAATTAATGACCAAACAAGAGAAAGGGCATTATGAAACATAAAACAGATAATTTTGATTACATTAAAATAAAAAGCTTTTGTACAACAAACAAAACCAATGCAATCAAGATTAGAAGGAAAACAGAAAGCTGGGAAATGAGCTTTCCAGCAACCATCTCTGATAAAGGCCACATTTCTCAAATATATAGAGAACTGAGTCAAATTTATAAGAATACTAGCCATTCCCCAACTGTTAAATGGTCAAAATCGAAGCTATTTATAGGCGTATGAAGAAATGTGCTAAATCATTTTTGATTAGAGAAATGCACACTAAAACAACTCTGAGGTACCACCTCACACCTATCATATTGGCTAATATGACAAAAAAGGAAAATGATAAATGCTGGAGAGGATATGTGAACTGACCCAACCATTCTGGAGAACAATTTGGAACTATGCCCAAAGGACAACCAAATTGTGCATACCCTTTGATCTAGCAATATCACTACTAGGTCTGTATCCCAAAGAGATCATAAAAAAGGGAAAAGGACCTACATGTGCAACAATATTCAGAGCAGCCCTTTTCATGGTGGCAAAATACTGGAAATTGAGGGGATGCTGCCCATCAATTGGGAAATGGCTGAACAAGCTGTGGTATATGAATGTACTGGAATGCTATTGTGCAATAAGAAACAATGAAAAGCAGATTTCAGAAAATCCTGGAGAGATCTGCACAAATTGATGCAAAGTGAAAGGAGAAGAACCAGGAAAACAATGTACACAGTATTAGCAACACTGTGTGATGATCAATTATGAATAACTCAGCTCTTCTCGGCAGCACAATGATCCAAGACAAGTACAAAGGTCTCACAAAGGAAAATGCTATCCACCTCCAGGCAAAGAACTAATGGACTCTGAAGATTTAAACATATTTCTCTTACTTCCTTTACTCTTTTCCCCCTTTTGATCTGTTTCTTCTTTCACAACCATGACTAATATGGAAATATGTTTTATGTGACAGTACACATATAACCGACATCAAACTGCCCACCATTTTTGGAAGAGGGAGGGAAGGGAGAAAAATGTGGAATTCAAAATCTTGTAAAAATGAATGCTAAAAATTATCTTGTCATATAATTGGGAATAAACAAAATACTATTAAAAATCAATAAAATAAAATGCACTTCAAAATCAAATGCATAGGAGTACAGTTTTCTCAATGTGTATAAACTCACCCTTAGCATACAATTTGTTATACAAGATTACACTAACCAGTTCATCTTTAATCTCATCCATTAGCATCCAAGAGCCTCTGAACAACTCGAGTCCTTTTGTAGGCAAAAAGCCCCCCTTGCTAACCTCACCAGTGAAAGACCTTTGCTTTAAAAACTGCCTTTCTCCTTGTGTTGCCCTGAATACAGACCAGAGGAGCTTTATCATACAAAACCAGGCAAGCCCCAGAGGTTCCCAGACAAAACTACTCATCAATAACAGTCAGGCTTCCAATTCCTATCTTGGAGCTACCAGTAAGTGCACACAAACATGGCAACCACAAAGTTGTGCCTTCCCACAACAGAGCTCCTTAGTGCACAGTGGCATGCTAGGCTTTTCTCTGCAAAAACTCAGTGGGCCAGAAATCTGTGCAGGTGACCAAGCTTTATCCTTTCTTCCCAATCTTGTTCCTTCCACACTTCCAAAGCAAAGCCCTTATCAGAACTTGCTGCTCTGGGCACCACTGATTTGTGTGTTACTGTAGCTTAGGGCTGATGGACCACTGCTATTCCTCTCTCAAATATTTATGCTGCTTCTCTCTCTTCCTTCTCAAACCTATACTTTTAAGAAGCTTTAGAGATCACTTCAGTAGAGGATATGGGATTCCAACCTTACCCTTGGGTTTGTAATTATGCTAGAGAATGAAGAAAAGCTGCAAACCCCTCCTCCAGAAAAGAAAATCCAGCTTGTATTCGTAAGGACCAATTTGAAGGCAGGAGGTTCTGTGGTGTATGAAGCTGTCACTTCTCCTGCCTTCACAAGTTACCCAACATAGGCCATCCTGTGCAGCATTCTCCAACGACCCATGGCACGAATACCTATCCAGCTTCACCCAACGATACCCCTGGACTCTCTGGCCTCAGACATCACAACTTACATTCCAAAGACACAGTCAGGTTTCAGTGGGACTCTGGGTGTGTCATTCAGAGGCAGGACTAGGAAAAGATTTCAAAAGTCTAGGGATTCTCTGTTGGCACTACAAAATATCTTGGCATCTCTACTGTAAGGTAGTGAAATGTCTGCCTGCATCCATGTACCCATCACTTGACTGTCCTTCTCCTCTTGACCAACCCACTGGCAAGCTCACTAAACTGCCTTCTCATTTGCCACCAGTAGAGAACGACCAGCATCGATGCTCTGATACTTGTTTACAAACATCTGCAAGCTGGGCAGCAGTACAGATGAAAACTATGCAGCCCCTGGAGGGCCTCGACCTCAGGAACTGTCAATGAAGGGCTGGGTTAAGTGTCAATTACAGAGAGGAAGAGTAATAGAGTACATACCACAGATGCAAAGACATATTTTTGGTCCTTTTCTTGTAGCAGCAAAAGTACATCAGTCAACAGGACAGCAAGGACTTCTAGGAAGAAAGCAAAGTAAGAACATGAAATGCTGTAAGCAGACAACTAAGAAGCATCGGAGACAGAGGATTGCGCTTGCTCCCCACGCCACCTCAGGCAAGTCACTTCACAACTCTGGGACTCAGTTTCCTCATTTGTAAAGTGAGGGGATTGAATGAGATGATCTCCAGGGTCCTACGAGTTCCTCAGACAGTTCACATGCAGCCTGAGGACAGACTGTGAAGTACAATAATTTTGCTCTCTGGCATCTAAGAAGCCCCTTGGTGTGTATTTAAGTTCTTGGCCTTCCCTCATCTTTGCATTAGAAAAAAAGGAAGCATGTTGCTTTCCCATTTCAACGGCTAGCAAACTCAGCAATAAGCCAATGAATGAGCTATATAGAGTCCCTCTCTGAAGGCATACATTCTTGTACAAATTTGACAAGGAAAATCTCTGCACAGCATGTAACATGTTCCAAAAGGAGCAGATCCATGTGGCTGGGCCACAGTAACACCAAGGACATGGACATCCAGCTGTGGGTACGGGAAGAAAGGAGCTGCTTTGAAGCTGGGCCTGAAATGCAAAAATCTGAACAGCACAGCTTTTTAAAGACAGCCTTGCTTTCTGCTCTGATCTTTTGTGGGCAAAAAACAGGTTGATGTTTATTTCCTTGACTGCAAACCATGAGTCTCTCAAAATAATGTGTTTTCATGGAAGAGAGCTCATGAAGCACTCACAGAAGACCTGAACACGCTATGATTAGCTTAAATATATTTCCCAGACTAGCAAATCAGGAAAAGAAATGATCTGTACAGTTAACTCATTATCATACTTAAGAACCACAATGTTCTAAATCTGGCTTAAATAAACAACAAACCTCCAGGTGCCTTTCTTTGTACCCCAGTGCTCGGCACAGTGTCTGGCACACAGAAAGCACTTAATAAATGCTTGCTAACTGACCTACTTTACTCCAGGTGCATGGCTGGTCACAAACGTATTTGGCAAACCAGAGCGACACCCACCACCTCCTTTCCCTTGTTTACCTTTCAGACGCCCTGATGCAGTTTTCCAGCACAGCATTCCATCAAGATGGAGCTGCCTATGGAGCATACCCTCCTTCCGGAAGGTCAGCCCATTTTTGAGCTTGCCAGAGGACTTGAGGTCCATCTTGCCAACAATCTCTTTGAGACGCTGCCCCTTCTCACATTCATTCACTTTGGCATCAACTTGTGTGATGATGTCTTTTATTAGGCCGAGAGCCTGGTTCAAGTCTTCATAATCTTCAGTACCAGCTGCCATGGACAGCAGAGTTAGTTCTGTTTTTTTTTTTTTTAAAGCACAGCAAACACAAAAAATGATGGTCTCACCCCAAGCTATGCACCACCAGTACAGCACCCCAAGGACCCTCCACAAATTTAAAATTCTCATAGGGCTCCCTGAAACAAAGAACTACCATTTGTGCCAATGCAGAATTCTTGTTTTTAATGCATCAAAATAAATGCAGCTAAAGTGACCCCAAAATACCCTTCATGGCTCAGGGCCAAGGGAAATTCCATAGGGAGTTTTAGTTTTCAAAGGCAAAAAGAGGATCGTATTTAGAGCACATTAGGAAGACGGTATGTGGGACAAAAGTTAAACAATCCACAGTATGTTATTTATCAAGCAGCACTATAATGCCCACAGAGAGGGTCAGAAAAGCCGGTACCTTCAGTATTCTGAATGATGCGCTCCACCAGCACCGGGTACTTGGTAATGCGCTGAGTAACGAGAAGAATGCACTCCTGAACACCAAGCCGCCTCACAATGGAGAAGTTGCCAATTTTCTATGGAAAGAAAAAGCCAAAGCTTACAAACATTAACTCTTGAGCAACTAAAATTCAGCCCTCTACACAGGCCCACTAACAGGTCAATCTGCTTTCTACGTCTCCATTTTCTGATCAGAAATACCTGGCTTTCTGACTCTTGAGTTATAGGGCATCAGACTGCCTGTGCTTTTGGAAACACAATTCTCAACTTATAAAAACTGAACGAAAAAATAAGGCAGGGTGCACCTCCCAGGGAGGATAGAGGTTTATGCATCAAGCCTGGTTGGAAGCCAGCCCTTCCCTGTCGATGGGAGGGGAAGAAAAACAAGTTCTATTCTTTGGAGCATATTGCCAATTATCCTTTCGTGCTTACAAAGCTATGTTTCAAAAAAAAAGACATACCAGCAAGACTCCAAAGTCATTGATTCAGAAAATAACTGAGAATGTGGCTTTGACCCGCTGGGCCTTGACCAGCCCAGTGATAACATTTACATATTAGCTTTTTTTGCTATTTGGTCAAAATATTTCTCTTAGACATTTTTCTGGTTCTCCAGTGTGAGGTGGCGCATAGCACTGCTTATCAGACTGGTACATGACCTCCAGGCACCCTCTCCCTTCCCTTCCTGTTCAGTTTAGTTCCTTCTGGATCAAACTAGAATGTTGTACTTTTAAAAATAAATATTCTTGCAACGCATTTATGACTCTCCCGCTCACAAACAAAAGCATCAGGGAACACAGGAGGGAGCCAAGTTCTCAAAACTTACAGCCACAAGGCTCTTACTTTTTACCTTTATCATGTTTTGGAATTTCTTGTTTTGCTGGAGCAGTTCCTTATAGTGACTGACGGCTTCGTTGTGACCACAACAAAAGATGCCATATTTTTCTTTCATTCTTTCTCCATTTTCACCTGAAAACTAATATAGGAGAGAGAAAACAAATCATGGGAAGGCTGTCTGCAACCACCAGAGTCTATCTGAATCAACTTCATCAAGCTTCAAACAGACCATCTAATTTACTTCCAATGTCTGTTTCTCCTCTAAAAAGAAAAGGGAAACCCTGGAGGTAAAATAAGGGCTTTAATAGGCCGCAGAAGGAAACGATAACTTGATAACCTATAAGCCAGAGCAATCCAGAAAATGTGAGAAAAACAGAAAAAGAAACAAGGACTGCTGTAATAAGCATTCTTCTTATTAAGAGTACAAAATAACACTTAGTTTACAAACTGATTCAAGAAAGAACTCTGGCATCAAGAGAGAGATTTGCTAGTCTCCTCAGGAATTTCTGCTTGTCATTTTAGAAGTGACCCAAAGCATACGTGCCAGCTGGGAACAGATCCTCCCAGAAGCCAAATACCAAGACAGCCCCCTCATATGGGCATACTCTAGTTCTCTATGGTCCCAGACCACAAGCCATGCTACTGATCAAAGAAGCTGGAATGCCTACTGTACGCTAATTTCCCCCAATTATTATAGTTCCCACCTGTTGCACCAAGAGGTCTCCAATTTTCTGGATCACATAATTCTGATCACTCCCTTCTGCCAAGGATTCTCTGCGTCGCTCCTTTAAGCGGTGTAAGAACTGCCCGTGCATCTCCAGCAAGTCATCCACACACGGGAAGATGCGGTTGAGGACTCTGCTACTGAACTGCATCTCTTCCTTCAGCGCTTTTGAATAGACTTTCAACATGATCTTCAGGGTTCTGACATGATGCACTTCAGTCTGCATTAACTCTGCAGGGGATACAGAGTGCCCACACTAAGAAGCAGCTGCAGCACTGTCACGATCCTTCCCTTCACACGCCTGCTCCTGCTCCAGCCCCATTCGCTTGTCCAGGCTGACCTGCCGCACCCTGAATTTACTTCTACCAGTCTCCACCTTTCAGAATTTTTCTCTTCTTCAAGACACAGTTCTGGTACCACCTCCTTAAAGACGGTGATAAACCCCAGTGATTATAGGGTTCCTCCTCCTCAAATTCTCTTGTATTTATTTATCCGGGCAGCTAGATAGCCCAGTGGACAAGCACTGAGCCTGGAGTCAGGAAGACACATCTTCCTGAGTTCAAATCTGCCCTCAGACACTTATTAGCTGTGTGACTATGGGCAAGTTACTTCACCCTGTTTGCCTCAGTTTCCTCATCTGTAAAATGAGTCTGAAAAAAAATGGCAAACCTCTCTAGTGTCTTTGCTGAGAAAACCCCAAGTGGAGTCAGGAACGGTCAGACACGACTGAAAGTCTCACACACAGCTAGCTGGGAGCTTAACAAAATGTCTGCTCATGATTCTAATCACTACTTAAAACTGAACGAATTTTCAGGTTTTCAAAGTGCTTTCACAGACACAAATTACCTCGACGGATCCTAATAAGCACGAGAAGGAGCTTTGCTGAGGGTCACACATCAAACATCACAGGAAGTACTGACAGAAATTCCAGCCAATCCACTAAACCTAAGTCTGAGTGAGAAGAAGCTTGGTATAGAGAGAACAGCAGAGGCAAGAAGCAGAGTGAGAGAGAACAGTGTGTGATTAGAGTGTGAGATGCTGGAAAACAGATCTGGAGTCCAAAGACTTGGGTTCAAATCCTAGCTCTCCAAGTTAGTACTTGTATGGCTCCAGACAAGAGATTTCACCTCCCAGGGGCTCACTTTCCTCATTTAGAGAAAGGGCGAGGGACAGCTAGGTGGCGCAATGGATAGAGCTCCAGCCTTGGAGTCAGGAGGACCTGAGTTCAAATCCAGCCTCAGACACTTAACACTCACTAGCCGTGTGACCCTGGGAAAGTCACTTAACCCCAGTTGCCTCACCAAAAGAGAGAGAAAGAGAGAGAGAGAGAGAGAGAGAAAGAGAGAGAGAGAGAGAGAGAGAGAGAGAGAGAGAAAGGGCAGGCATCTAGATCATCTTTCCAGTTCCTATCAACCCTAAATCCTATGACCTTACAATAGACTGGTTTCTCTGTGTAGTTGGTACACTGGCCCCAAAGGTAATTTCAAAAGAGGAGTTCCAAAAGCGTTTGGGGCAAGATGCCACCAGGGAAGAACGGCGCTCCCTTGAGCACTGCCTGCCTGCCAGGCAAGGGTGGGGACAGGGAGAGGGAGGGACGGAGAAAAGGCCCAGTCTCAAGATTTTCTATTTGCTTCTATTCCCATCAAAGTCTTGGAGTGTATTATTAAAGGGTCAGTTTGTGAGTGTTTGGGAAGGCAAACAGTGACCAATGAGAGCCAGTCTGGACATAACCAGGGATGGCAAACTGAATGTCTTTATCTGACTTCTGGACAGGGTTACCAGACTGGCAGGGTGACCAGGAGAAGGCCCCGGCCAGCGGCCAGGGTAATTAAGGGAATGTGGGTCCCAAAGACTGGTGACAGGACTGGGGTCAGTCTCAAGCGGAGTCCCCTTTGGATCTGTCCTTGGCCTCATGCTGTTCAACCTTTTTAATCAACGAACTAAATAGAGGAAAAGAGAGCATGTTCATCATATTTTTGGATAATGACAAAGCTGGGAAGGATAAGTAACATGCTAAATAAAAATCTAGATTCTAAAAGATCTTATTAGGCTAAAAATGGTCTGAATCTACTAGAAGGAAATTCAAAAGCGAGAAAGGTAAAATTTTACATTTGTTTAAAAAAAAAAACCCAACAGCAATGCAAATGACAACTGTGCAGGATGTGGAAAAGGAAAAAAATTTCCCAACACTTAAAGAGCTTTCAAAGTGGAATTCGGTGCCTCAAAAGACAGTGAGTTCTGAATCACTAGAGGTCTTCAAAGAGAAGTTGAGGACATCATAAAAGGGGGAGATCGAAGTTAGGTATGAGATGACCTGAGGTCTCTTGAAACTCAGATTCCATGATATTAGATATAATTCAGTATTCCACTGCCCTGTTTAAGTAATTTATAATGTGCTTTAGAATACTGCATACATACTGCTCAGGACAATCAGTTCCTTGAACAAGCATACTTTTTTTTTTTTAAGCAAGCATACTTTTAAGACACTCCATTGTTTCTGTGGGAAAGTCTACCCCCGCTACACATAATTTCAACTTCAAGTATTTTCCCCTCGGGGATTTTATGGGCCCTTGGTTCGTGGACTGACTCCTCAAGCAAATACAATATGGAGAAAACTAACTCGAGTTGCCATGTTTTTTGAAGTAACCAATTGAGAGAGCTTTACAACTAGGCTATTATACAACAACAATAGTAATGGTGATGCTTTTGGAACTCAGAAAGAGGAATTAAGAAGCTTATTCTTAATTAACCACATTTTAATTTGAGTATACTGGAGAAGTATAGAAGATAGGCACAGCTATCTCTTGACAGAATTGTGAATTAGTAAACCAATCTGAAAAGCAATTTGGAATTATGTGAAAAAGATGACAAAAGTACGTAATCTCTGACCCAGAGATCCCACTGATAGGCACATACCTCCCCCAAGGAGGTCAAATAAAGGTCTCATAAACACCAAACTATTCAGAGTAATTTTTTTTTGTGGTAGCAAAGAAGTGGAAAAAGTAAATGCCTATTGTGGTGCAAGAATGTAAGGGAATATTAATGTGCTCTAAGAAACAGTGACTATGAATTCAGAAGCCTGAGAAGGCTCATCATCTAAATGGATAACCAAGTAAAGCAAGCAAAACCAGAAAAACAATATATACAATGACAACAACGTAAACAGAAAGAACCACCACCAAAAAAAAAAAAAAAACCCTGAGCCCTGTAATTTCAACGAGTAAGTATGGCTCAAAAGAAAAACAAAAGGAAACACAACTCCCTCTTTTGCTTGTAGAAGTGAGAACCATGGGTGTGGAACAGCATATAAACTATCAGACCTGAAGTCTTGGTTTGCTAATCTGCTTTTTAAAAAAGCTTCCTTGTCATGAGGGAGAGCTTGCTGGGCAGGGGGAGAACATATTCAGAAATGAAGGAGATACAAAACCAAAAGACGGCAATTTTTGAACTGGGAAAACCCTCAATTTTTTTGAGCGCCTTACAAGAAATAGCTGGGTGATGGATGGGTGAGATACTTATAACTTACGTGTGGAGTTAAGGTTTATCTATGTATTAACAATGCAAATTTGCTAAGTGTCAAATGCGTGGTAGAGAGGAAATACTACAGAAGAGGAAAGGTAGATAGTGGTGAGCTAGGGCAGTCACGGAATGATCAATGGAGGTGGTTAGACTGGAGCTGCGCCTCGAAGAATGGGTAAAGATTTTAAAAAAGAAGATACTAACTCTCTCAACCCACAGAACAACAAGACTCGGAATGCCCTGAGTCCTGGGAACAGTTCATCTCTCATTTACTGGTCAGGTCAACTCAGGGTTGGGGCTGATACGCAAGTGCAGGCAGTGACTGCCATGGCCTTTTAAAGTAAATTAAAGATGACAAAATGCTTGGGACAGTGGCCAGGTCGGCCCTTGCTGGCCAAGACAAAATAACTTCATCGTCATATCTGTACCCCAATTTAGCTCATTCTGATCTGCTGGACCACATAACTAATGGCCACAGACAATATAAACAGCATACTTGAAAACAGAAAAGAACCCGACAAGTAAGATCACTAATGTGGTCATCCCCCTTTGCCCCAACTGTCCTACCAGCTGCATTACTGGGATCTTATTTCCCGCATCTGAGGAAGAAACACAAGCTTCTGTGAGCCAATGACTCAGTAAAAACAATATTCTTATGAGATCTGAAGAGGACCTCATTTCCTCCCTTTGAAACAATGGTAAATGCATGCAAGAAAAAAAATTTAAGAGCTATGACATCATTCTTATAAAAACTGT